>NC_133109.1:18806078-19047011 GCF_022965805.1 Primulina eburnea | reverse complement strand
TAAATCCCAAAGATGATTAAGAAGATGATTAGTGTCCGGGTCCCCACAACAGGTGGTACCAGAGCGATAGATCCTTTAGACTGAGATAGAAAAGAATGAGCAGGGTAGATTGAGTTTTCTTTCCTTGCATGTGATTGCTAGCATGAGATTTATTTTAATGTTGACTTACATTGTGTGTGCTAGCATGACATTATGCCTTACTGCTTTGAAATACATGTTATCTAATTATCTGATTTGAATTGGTATTATATATTATTGAGTATGAATCAGATTTGATTCTTGATCAGCAGTAAGATGATCAAAGAAAGATTGGAACAGATTTGTAGTATTTGGGTACTAATGTTTTGATAAGCAGATATACCTCCACGGAGAATTCCAGAAAGGGGTAGTACTTCGACTGAACAGAAAGATGTATCAGAAACTCAGATGGAAATAAAGTTGAAAGAGTTTCAGTTATTTCAGCCGCCGATTCTGAGTGGTATCGAGACGTCTGAAGATTGTGAGAACTGGTTTGATGACATAGAAATATTGTTCGATTTACTTGATTGTACAGATGAACAGAGAGTTAAAATGGTGTCTAACCAGTTACGAGAAACCGCCAGGAGTTGGTGGATTATAAGTAAAAGAATGTTAGAATAGAGAGGTACAGTGATTTCGTGGGAAATATTCAGAACTGAATTTTACCGAAGATTTTTCTCAGTTTCGTACCGAGAGGACAAGAAAGTAGAGTTTGAGAATTTGAGACAAGGTCAACTGAATATTGAACAATATGTTGCTAAATTCTCTACTCTACTGTGTTTTGCTCATCATGTAATTGGGAATGATGAAGCTGTAGCGGATCAGTTCGTCAGAGGATTGAACTCGGAAATAGTTGCATTGATGAATATACAGCTACCTTACCATTTTGCTGATGCCTTGAGTAGAGCGAAGAGAGCGGAGGCGAGTATGATTAGACAACTAAAAAGGGTGTGTGCGATGCAACTCCAGACACAGCAATCCCCTCTTCGATTTGATCGCGGCAGCACGAGTGGAAAGCAAGATTTGCTGAAAGCTCAAAAGAAACAGTTTAAGAAGTTAGGGAGCGTACTGAGTGGTTCATCTAGCTCCAGTGGTTCTAGCTCGAGTTATACTGGAGTGTGTTGCAGAACTTGCGGAGGAAGAAATTCCACGGAGCAATGCCAAGGAATTACTGGTAGTTGTCGTATCTGCCGACAGCCGGGACACTTTGCTAGAGTTTGTCCACAGGAAGGGTCCCGAAGATTTCAGGGAACATGACCATCTGGTGGTAGTGACCGAAGAACAGCCCCAGGAGGCACTTGATGATATAGTGGCATGTACTGTTCTTTTATGATTATGTTGCATATGTATTGATATATACTAATGCATTTCTTATGATTATCTTTGACTGATTTGCATTGATATATATGGCACATGTTGGGTCTGTATTGCTGTAGTATTAATCATTGTAACTTTTGGGAAAGAAAGATTGATATCAGAGATTTTTGTGACATATTGTATACTAGAGTAAGATGAGAATGAGATCGAGTTAGATTATGATGTACTTGAGTTTTCTGATTTGATTGCATTATTAATATTAATATGCTGAACAAGTACAGAACTTTGGTAGATTCCTTCCAGAAAAATATAAGATTCAGACCAGATATGGCTGATGAATAAAGATTTCATGGTAAGGATTCTAGATTTAGAATTCCTTTGATATTCGTATTGTCTATGACTCGATGGTTACAGAAAGGAGCAGATGGCACCCTTATGTATTCAGTAGATGTACTGAAATCGAGCCTAGCATTTGCAGATTTGCCAGTGATGTACGAGTTGGCTGATGTTTGCCCAGATAAGATTTCAGATTTGTTTTATATCAGAAGGATAAATTTCAGAATTGAATTGATACCAGGTATTGTTTGTTGTTTTAGAATTCAGTACAGAATGATATTGAATGTACAGAATGAAACTGAATGAATTGAAAGATTAGTAGAAGAGTACCGACCAGGAGTTACATCTGATTTAGTATTTCTCTTTGGCATGTTTCAGTATGTTCAGAGATATTCTGATGATTTTATGCGAGTTGTATCTATGATATTTTGATATAATTGCAGCATCTGATTGATTGAATCGAATATCTGAAGACTGTATTAAATACTCTGAGAACTGTGATTATTGTATACAGAAATTATTCAGATATGAATCCTGCTTGAAACAGATTGTATTCAGAGTATGCGATATCTGAAGTTAGTATACCGATTTATTTTGACACAGTTGAGATTATGATCAGTGACTGAGAATGATATCGATATCAGAAAGATTAGAAACATCAGAAAATTTTAGAAATGTTAGAATTGTCAGAAATTTATTTTTGGTCTGAGTTGGCAGATTATCTTATACGATTGTTGTTTTGTATCTGCTTGAGTATTGTTATTGTACTAAAACAGTATTTGAGACCGCTTCTATTGTTTGGGGGCATATTATACTTACAGATGATATATAGCAGTTGATCAGAATGATATGAAGACGTGAATGATTAGTCAAAATTGGCAATATTGCCCGAAATTTCCGTTTTATGAGTTTACTGAACTAACTTGTAGTGACCCGTTCCAGAATCACCTACTAGGCAAGAACTAAGCATGCAATTAACCTAATTAACAATAATCAGAGATAACAGTGGAAAAAGTCAACAAAATAATGGTTATACAACCCAATCGAAGTCTAGAATAACTCAAAATAAAATATCCAATACAACCATATCGAATCAAAACAATACCGATAAACTAAACCAACCAGCTACTCAACGTCCTCCTCCTGCTCCTCCTGAGCTGTCCAACCTGAGGCCTGCCCCGTGGGAATGGGGTGTCCAAGAATAAACAAAACCGAGGACGTGAGCGATAAGAACGCCCAGTACAAAAGTATGAGTATACAGACCTATATGAAATGCACATGCTATGATCATGATACCGGGGTAGTCAAGAAACAGGAGTCACAAAAGGATCTCAACAATGCTCAGTCTAGAGGCGCCAAGTGGATAGTGCCGCGCGGTACACCTCTGGGTCACTGCATCCACTACAAGACAGACGTGGACCTAAAAATGTCTCGGACCACCGAAGCCCTCCCGACCCGTCGGCCACTGTGTACTCTCGGTGTCCATGCGTCCACAAGACAGGGCTGAGCGGCCCCAAGATATAGCTTATCTCGAAAGAGATACAGCTCAACAGTAAAGGCTATCTCGAAGGAGATACGGCTCAACATGAAATGCAACGTGCAGTAATAACCGTGACATAATAACATGCATCATATGACATATAACAATGCAGCAAATACTCATGCAACACATATATGAATGTATACTCAACCAGGATATCTCGGATAGTACTTTCGTACCTCTATCACAGCAAGCCTAGCCTTACGCAACACCGCTAATCAGGTCTAGCACAAGCCTACGCATCAAAAGCATACTCAATCAATACTACCATGCTCGACTAGCAAAACCAGTACTCCCTAGTACTACCAAAGGTTTAGGGTTTACCTTCGTCCGTCGACAGCCCTTTGATGTCGATTGCCTCGTAACTCAGGCGCCGCTACGCTACTACTCCTGGCAGCTCTTGGCTATCGCTCGACCAACAACTAACCCTAGAAACCTTCCAAACTCTCCAAAATGGGAGAAAACTCAAGAAATTGGCAAGTCAAAAATGAGAAATCCGAGCACTATTTATAGGCCATGTTCGGATCCTCCGAACAACACTTCGGAACGTCCGAACGCTACGTGTCCATTGGCTCTTGACAGCTCATGATCGGATCCTCCGATCATACACTTCGGACCGTCCGAACATGCACGTGTCCAGCTGCTCTTGACACCTCATGATCGGATCCACCGAACCCACTTCGGACCTTCCGAACTCTTCGGTGCTTCCGAACCATCTTCGGTCCGTCCGATCATGACTCGGTCAAAATTACACATTAAACCTTCTTAATCACCATTACTCCGTTAATTACCCAATTTGGAATTCGGGCTACTACATTCTCCCCCCCTTAAAAAGATTTCGTCCTCGAAATCTAGGCAAGAGAATAAAACACCATTGTAATACACTGCAAATATTCTTCATTACAACTGTATAACAATTACATCCCAGGCTGATCCTGGTTCAGCGCAAAAACCTGACCTTGGGCACAAGGTCGAAGATTCGAACTACCCACTGCCTGACCCTGTCTCCTCTGCTGAACAGTCGTCTGGGATCCAGAACCAGATCCTGCTCCACCTCGCAGCTGAGGACAATTCTTCTTGAGATGACTCATCTCTACGCACTGAAAACAAGCTCCTGCTGCTAATCGGCATTGCTCCGATGGATGGTTCTTCCCACAATGCGCACAAGAATCCTTCTTCTCACCAAAGCGAACAACACCGCTAGACCTTGATCCAGATCCAGAAGAAGAAGAACCAGATTTCTTGAAAGACTGAGGTCGAGGGCTCAAAACACTCGGAGGTCTAGAAGAAAGAATAGCCCTACCACGCTGGAGACTGATCTCTGCTTGACGACACCGGTTCACCAACCCATCGTACGAAGTAGGATTATCACAGACAGTGACTCGATCAAAGATCTCCTGGTTAAGGCCCTGAAGGAAATGATCGTACTTGGCTTCAGAACTGCCACTGATATGAGGCGCAAAGGGTAACAACTCGAAGAATTTCTGCTGATACTCATCAACAGACATACTCCCCTGCTTAAGATTCAGGAGCTCAATCGTCTTGGCCTGGCGAAGGGCTGGAGGAAAGTACAGCTGCATGAACGCTGCACGGAAATCGACCCAAGTCGCTCTACCCTGCGACTGAACTATCGGCGCAGAAGTTGATCGCCACCACCTGCGAGCACGGCCCTCGAGAAGAAAACTAAGGGTCTCCATCTTCTGCTCATCGGTGCACTGGAATGCGCGGAAACAACTCTCCATGCGCTCTAACCAATCCTCCGCATCATCGGGAGTCTCACCGCCAACTAAAGGCTTAGGCCCCATCTGCATGAAACGATGCAAATCAAAACGCCTAGGACCATCCCGACGATGACGATGTTCACGGTCACGATGACGCCTACTATCGTCCTGATCACCCCATCGACCTACACTCCCCTGACTACTCCCGTCACCAAAGTGGTCAGCCATTGCTACAACATAGAATGGGGAAACTAGTAAATTGGTCAACGGAAATCCCAAAACAGAAATCTATATCCCAAAATCGTATGCATGCTCTGATACCATAAATGTAGTGACCCGTTCCAGAATCACCTACTAGGCAAGAACTAAGCATGCAATTAACCTAATTAACAATAATCAGAGATAACAGCGGAAAAAGTCAACAAAATAATGGTTATACAACCCAATCGAAGTCTAGAATAACTCAAAATAAAATATCCAATACAACCATATCGAATCAAAACAATACCGATAAACTAAACCAACCAGCTACTCAACGTCCTCCTCCTGCTCCTCCTGAGCTGTCCAACCTGAGGCCTGCCCCGTGGGAATGGGGTGTCCAAGAATAAACAAAACCGAGGACGTGAGCGATAAGAACGCCCAGTACAAAAGTATGAGTATACAGACCTATATGAAATGCACATGCTATGATCATGATACCGGGGTAGTCAAGAAACAGGAGTCACAAAAGGATCTCAACAATGCTCAGTCTAGAGGCGCCAAGTGGATAGTGCCGCGCGGTACACCTCTGGGTCACTGCATCCACTACAAGACAGACGTGGACCTAAAAATGTCCCGGACCACCGAAGCCCTCCCGACCCGTCGGCCACTGTGTACTCTCGGTGTCCATGCGTCCACAAGACAGGGCTGAGCGGCCCCAAGATATAGCTTATCTCGAAAGAGATACAGCTCAACAGTAAAGGCTATCTCGAAGGAGATACGGCTCAACATGAAATGCAACGTGCAGTAATAACCGTGACATAATAACATGCATCATATGACATATAACAATGCAGCAAATACTCATGCAACACATATATGAATGTATACTCAACCAGGATATCTCGGATAGTACTTTCGTACCTCTATCACAGCAAGCCTAGCCTTACGCAACACCGCTAATCAGGTCTAGCACAAGCCTACGCATCAAAAGCATACTCAATCAATACTACCATGCTCGACTAGCAAAACCAGTACTCCCTAGTACTACCAAAGGTTTAGGGTTTACCTTCGTCCGTCGACAGCCCTTTGATGTCGATTGCCTCGTAACTCAGGCGCCGCTACGCTACTACTCCTGGCAGCTCTTGGCTATCGCTCGACCAACAACTAACCCTAGAAAACTTCCAAACTCTCCAAAATGGGAGAAAACTCAAGAAATTGGCAAGTCAAAAATGAGAAATCCGAGCACTATTTATAGGCCATGTTCGGATCCTCCGAACAACACTTCGGAACGTCCGAACGCTACGTGTCCATTGGCTCTTGACAGCTCATGATCGGATCCTCCGATCATACACTTCGGACCGTCCGAACATGCACGTGTCCAGCTGCTCTTGACACCTCATGATCGGATCCACCGAACCCACTTCGGACCTTCCGAACTCTTCGGTGCTTCCGAACCATCTTCGGTCCGTCCGATCATGACTCGGTCAAAATTACACATTAAACCTTCTTAATCACCATTACTCCGTTAATTACCCAATTTGGAATTCGGGCTACTACATTCTCCCCCCCTTAAAAAGATTTCGTCCTCGAAATCTAGGCAAGAGAATAAAACACCATTGTAATACACTGCAAATATTCTTCATTACAACTGTATAACAATTACATCCCAGGCTGATCCTGGTTCAGCGCAAAAACCTGACCTTGGGCACAAGGTCGAAGATTCGAACTACCCACTGCCTGACCCTGTCTCCTCTGCTGAACAGTCGTCTGGGATCCAGAACCAGATCCTGCTCCACCTCGCAGCTGAGGACAATTCTTCTTGAGATGACTCATCTCTCCGCACTGAAAACAAGCTCCTGCTGCTAATCGGCATTGCTCCGATGGATGGTTCTTCCCACAATGCGCACAAGAATCCTTCTTCTCACCAAAGCGAACAACACCGCTAGACCTTGATCCAGATCCAGAAGAAGAAGAACCAGATTTCTTGAAAGACTGAGGTCGAGGGCTCAAAACACTCGGAGGTCTAGAAGAAAGAATAGCCCTACCACGCTGGAGACTGATCTCTGCTTGACGACACCGGTTCACCAACCCATCGTACGAAGTAGGATTATCACAGACAGTGACTCGATCAAAGATCTCCTGGTTAAGGCCCTGAAGGAAATGATCGTACTTGGCTTCAGAACTGCCACTGATATGAGGCGCAAAGGGTAACAACTCGAAGAATTTCTGCTGATACTCATCAACAGACATACTCCCCTGCTTAAGATTCAGGAGCTCAATCGTCTTGGCCTGGCGAAGGGCTGGAGGAAAGTACAGCTGCATGAACGCTGCACGGAAATCGACCCAAGTCGCTCTACCCTGCGACTGAACTATCGGCGCAGAAGTTGATCGCCACCACCTGCGAGCACGGCCCTCGAGAAGAAAACTAAGGGTCTCCATCTTCTGCTCATCGGTGCACTGGAATGCGCGGAAACAACTCTCCATGCGCTCTAACCAATCCTCCGCATCATCGGGAGTCTCACCGCCAACTAAAGGCTTAGGCCCCATCTGCATGAAACGATGCAAATCAAAACGCCTAGGACCATCCCGACGATGACGATGTTCACGGTCACGATGACGCCTACTATCGTCCTGATCACCCCATCGACCTACACTCCCCTGACTACTCCCGTCACCAAAGTGGTCAGCCATTGCTACAACATAGAATGGGGAAACTAGTAAATTGGTCAACGGAAATCCCAAAACAGAAATCTATATCCCAAAATCGTATGCATGCTCTGATACCATAAATGTAGTGACCCGTTCCAGAATCACCTACTAGGCAAGAACTAAGCATGTAATTAACCTAATTAACAATAATCAGAGATAACAGCGGAAAAAGTCAACAAAATAATGGTTATACAACCCAATCGAAGTCTAGAATAACTCAAAATAAAATATCCAATACAACCATATCGAATCAAAACAATACCGATAAACTAAACCAACCAGCTACTCAACGTCCTCCTCCTGCTCCTCCTGAGCTGTCCAACCTGAGGCCTGCCCCGTGGGAATGGGGTGTCCAAGAATAAACAAAACCGAGGACGTGAGCGATAAGAACGCCCAGTACAAAAGTATGAGTATACAGACCTATATGAAATGCACATGCTATGATCATGATACCGGGGTAGTCAAGAAACAGGAGTCACAAAAGGATCTCAACAATGCTCAGTCTAGAGGCGCCAAGTGGATAGTGCCGCGCGGTACACCTCTGGGTCACTGCATCCACTACAAGACAGACGTGGACCTAAAATGTCCCGGACCACCGAAGCCCTCCCGACCCGTCGGCCACTGTGTACTCTCGGTGTCCATGCGTCCACAAGACAGGGCTGAGCGGCCCCAAGATATAGCTTATCTCGAAAGAGATACAGCTCAACAGTAAAGGCTATCTCGAAGGAGATACGGCTCAACATGAAATGCAACGTGCAGTAATAACCGTGACATAATAACATGCATCATATGACATATAACAATGCAGCAAATACTCATGCAACACATATATGAATGTATACTCAACCAGGATATCTCGGATAGTACTTTCGTACCTCTATCACAGCAAGCCTAGCCTTACGCAACACCGCTAATCAGGTCTAGCACAAGCCTACGCATCAAAAGCATACTCAATCAATACTACCATGCTCGACTAGCAAAACCAGTACTCCCTAGTACTACCAAAGGTTTAGGGTTTACCTTCGTCCGTCGACAGCCCTTTGATGTCGATTGCCTCGTAACTCAGGCGCCGCTACGCTACTACTCCTGGCAGCTCTTGGCTATCGCTCGACCAACAACTAACCCTAGAAAACTTCCAAACTCTCCAAAATGGGAGAAAACTCAAGAAATTGGCAAGTCAAAAATGAGAAATCCGAGCACTATTTATAGGCCATGTTCGGATCCTCCGAACAACACTTCGGAACGTCCGAACGCTACGTGTCCATTGGCTCTTGACAGCTCATGATCGGATCCTCCGATCATACACTTCGGACCGTCCGAACATGCACGTGTCCAGCTGCTCTTGACACCTCATGATCGGATCCACCGAACCCACTTCGGACCTTCCGAACTCTTCGGTGCTTCCGAACCATCTTCGGTCCGTCCGATCATGACTCGGTCAAAATTACACATTAAACCTTCTTAATCACCATTACTCCGTTAATTACCCAATTTGGAATTCGGGCTACTACATAACTAGATCAGTATAGATTATTGATATTGTAAATCTGATTTGATAGTACTGTTATTTTGAATCAGTGTTTGATACAGATTATTAAAACCGAATCAGAACAGAATTCGAGAATTACGGCAGTTCAGAGATTTAACCAGAATGTTCATAACTTAATTTCGATAATCAGAGCAGAGTATCGATCAGAGTGACAGATATGTGATTTTTATTGTATGAGAATGATTATCTCGTGATGTCAAATGTTTCAGAATTGTACAGCAGAATTTGATATCGATAGTCAGAACCGAATACCAGGTAGGTATTTTTCTTTAATTTATATTATTAACTGATTTGTTTGTACCACATAGTTCGAATCTGAAATGACAGATAGTGTCAGAAACACACAGTAGTGATTCAGTTTTCATTTTGGTGACTGAGAATGTATAATATTCGGACAGACAATTTTGATATGGACAGATTAAATCAGTTATGATAGAATTTGTACGGAAATATTGGCAGAATTTATACTGAAATGTCTAAATCGCCAATAAATTAAAATAGAAAGATAGAGATCAGAAGAGTTATTACAGAATTTGTATATTTCTGACTAAACATGGGGAGTATGTTTCGATGAATTTTGTAATGAGACCACTGCAATACTTTCCAGATGGCGATATGATATGATTGTGATTCACAGATTGTTCAATCTATATCTATTAGTTTGTACCAGATAACGTACAAACATGACCAAATGTCACAGATCGATGTCAGAAAAGTGGTCAGAATAACTAGAATGCCGAAGTAGAGTATATCAGATTGTGATGTTGCTCGATTTTGTATTCGTGGCAGAACATACCATGAACTCATTCCTATATTATCCACCGACTGACAGATAACTAGAGGATACTATCCAGATATTGGAAGATATCCAGGGAGCTGCAGTGCTGGATGCTAGCACTAGTTGATATGATATATTGCCGCTGTGGGAATGATATTATGGTGATATCTGAGATTGAAATTGAGAACAGCAGAAATCTGACAAAGAAAATGTATCTAATTCAGAAAAGAATGAAGATAGCTCAGACTAGACAGACTTAATATGCCAACATCGGATGGTGACGATTGGTATTCGAGGCTGAATATTAAATATATCCTTGAATGGGATAAACAGACTTGATAACAGCTGATGGTAGTGATTTGTTATGAGCTGTGGTTTAGTATAAACGGATGTTATATAGCCAGTATTGCGAGATTGACTTTGTCAGAGCTATTTGGAGAGATAGAATCTAATATAAGATTGAGATTTCAGAATTGATTCATTGAGACGGGTTTCAGATTTACCTCTTGTATACATTTCTTCTGATATATCTGAATTGATTACTTGCTAGTTCGAGGATGAACTCAGATCTAAGAGGGGGAGAAATGTAAGGCCCGAGAAATTTATCCGGTTAATCCGAAATGATTTGACGATGATTATTATAATCTAATTGGTGATAATCAATATGATTATAGACGGAACAGATTGGACTGGGAAAGACGAAAGAAAATCAGAAGAGGTGCAAAAAGAAGTCCCCGCGCACATGCACGACATGTATGGGCGCACATGCGCGAGGAGGACAGAACCAATCGTGCACATGCGCGACATGTATCGGCGTACATGCGCGAAAATTACAGAATCATCGGCGCACATGCGCGAGATAAGGCGCGCATATGTGTTACCCATCCAGAACTTTGGGCGCATATGCGCGGCTGGAGGCGCGCATATGCGCGAGTAAGAGAATACGCGAGACAGAACATCTCGCGCATATGCGCGAGAAGATAAATGCGTAAGATGCCGGGCAGAAAGCCAGGCGCATATGCGCGGCTTTGTGCGCGCATATGCGCGCGGCATGCAACACGGAAAAATGCCACTTGCCATTACATGCGACGTATGTATGTATATATATATATATAAATATATATATATATATATACACTTTGTTTTGTAAAGGTAATTACAAAACGAAGAAATCGAGAAAACTCTGAAGAAAACTTCCCAAACTTCTTCGACACGTATTTTGTGATTTGCGAGAAATCCGCCCGTCTGATTTTGAATCCAAGTACAGTACCGAGTTCCTATCGACGCAGGCTACAACTGGACGTAAGTGTTGTTATGTTTAGACATGATTTGAATTTATGATATTGTCAGAATTGAATACGAATCAGATATGATGTTTCTGCTATAATAGACATCGTATAATTGAAGTCAGATTAAAGAACAGTCTGTTTCTGTAATTGTTATGATTTTCTGAAGTAATATGACGGAGATTGTATAGATTTGGTATCACGATCTGTTATTATTGAAGACTATGATTAGTACTGATATCGATTATGAGTTGTGGTATTATATCTGTGATGTTCAGATTGACGGGGTTATTCAGATTGTATTGTTATGCCGTCGAAACATCAGTTGATTTAGATTTATCAGATTCAGTAATGATTTCGATTGTATCGTGATATCGTTGATATGAATTAGATTGTACCTTGTTCAGATATGGATCAGATTATATACTGATTTGAGTTTTGATCAGAACATGTTTTGAATTGAGTTATTTACTGATATTGTAATTGTAGGATTGTCATTGCCAGACTGGGAATGGACATATCAGAATACAAGACTTCGTCTTCGTCAGACCGGGAAGACAAAGGTATAAATAAATGTTGATTCGGGATTGCCCAACTCGAGTTATGTTTGACTTGAGTTTCCCAAAATCACATACTTTATGTTATTGCATTGATAATTGCAGATTATCAGATTGATATGTTTGGTTTATTGAAATATAGCAGAGCCAGAATTTGAGTCTAGGACAGATCAGCCTAGCTAGGGCAGAACCGCCGAGTCTTTGTCAGAACCGCTGAGACTCTAGACTTTCGGTGTATCGATGAGCTTAGATATAGATCGACGTCTATTGTAGACATTCGATACAGCATACCAAAGTCTAAATTAAGTTGGGATCCCTAGATCAGAAATAAGATAAGAAAGATAACCAGGGATTGATTTAAATACAGATTCGTATTTGTTCATGTAGTCAGATTAGATACATGTTTTGATGTTTGTTTATGCTTTTATATATGTTTTATATGATGCATGTATACATTGTTTATACTGGGATTTATTCTCACCGGAGTATCCGGCTGTTGTCTTGTTTTGTATGTGTGCATGACAACAGGTGGGACAGGATCAGGGTCAAGAAGATGATGAGAGATCAAGATTAGAGTGGTGATTCCGGACTTGGATATAGATAGGTTGCATTACTTGATTATAGTAGTTGAACCTAGGCTAGTTGAACTAGATGCATGATGTACAAGAATTGTATTTTCATACATATATGTATATTAATTAATTCCACTACCTTCCGCACTTTCATTTTAAAAAGAAAAATTTTTAGGCCCTGTTTATCTTAATTGATAATTAAATCCAAAAGATGATTAAGAAGATGATTAGCGTCCGGGTCCCCACACCCTTTGTATTTGAGGCAGGAGACTGAATATTCTTGAAGATTTCTCCTTTCAGATATATTGTCAGGTTTAGCAAGAAAGGGAATTGTCTCCACGGTATATTGGGCCATATGAGATTCTTGAGAGGATAGAAAAATTGTGGGTATTGATTCATGTGATCGTCTTCTTTATCAGGGATATCTGATATTTTATATATCGTTATTGAAGAAATATCTGCATGATGCTATGCGTATTATTCAGTCAGACGAGGTCGAATTGGATGAGGCATTGAGTTACTTCGAGAAGCCGATTCAGATCTTTTGATCATAACGAAAAGCAACTCTGAACGAAGATTATTCCGCTTGTGAGAGTTCAGTGGAATCATTATAGCATCGAAGAAGTTATCAGGAAGACTGAGTAGACATGAGACAGAGATTCTCAGAATTATGATATCGATGTGAGTATTCTTATTTCACTTTTATTCTCCATTCCTTATAGTATCTGGTGGATATTGGATTTGGTACCTGATTAAATTACCTGTGATTTCGAGGACGAAATCATATCTTATGGGGAGAGAAATGTAAGGCCCAATATTTTGATCACCGTAATCTGAAATGATTTGGTGATAATTGATGTAATTGTAGACAGAATGGATTAGACCGAAAAGAGAAGAAACGGCACGACAAATGTGCGAGGACAGTATACCTCGCGCATATGCGCGGCACCAAATGCGCGCATATGCACGATATGGGCAGATCACCTCGCGTATATGCGCAAAGAGTGGGCGCGCATATGCGCGAGTGGTGCGTGAAGAATTGTGTGTGACCAGAAGGTCTCGCGCATATGCGCGGCTTGAGTGCGCGCATATGCGCGAGCAGTCCAGTAGCTTAAGTTCGAGACAGAACTTGTGGCGCATGTGCACGGCGTGGAGGCGCGCATTTGCGCGAGTGTGTGTGTGCACGAGACAGTAGGTCTCGCGCATATGCACGGAAGAAGGTCGCGCATATGCGCGAGCTGCCGAGAAGCTTATCGCGGCGCCGATGGTAGTCGCGCATATGCGCGAGACGTGCAGTATGCACATTGAGCCACATGGTTATTACATGCAATGATATATATACATATGTATACTATACTTCTTCAGAAACAAAAAATGGAAAGAATCGAGAATTTGGGGATTTTGTAAGCTTTTGATTTAGAATTCGATTTATTCAAGATCCGCCAGTTAGAATTCTGATCTGAGTATATTTCTGTAATCCTCGTATTAGCGGCTTCACACAAACTTAAGTTTTGTTACGTTTTGACATACTTTGAAATTATGATATTGAGGGAATTACGATTTGACTGATATTATGTGTTCTGTATATACTGGTCAGTATATAATTGAAGTCAGATCGAAGAACAGACTGTGTATGTGATTGTTATGATTTTCTGAATTGATATGACTGAGATTATGATCTATTATTGCTGGGGTTATGAGTTTTATTGATATCGATTATGCCTCATGGTATTATATCTGTGATGTTGATATTGCTGGGGTTATCGAGAGTGTATTATTATACCGTCGAAACATCGGTAGATTGGTATTGATCAGATTCAGTATCGATTGAGACTGTATTGTTATGTCATTGACATGGATCAGGTTATGTTTGATTCGATATTGATCAGATTATGTCTGGAATTACGTATTGATCAGAACAGGCCTTGAATTGAGCTGTATATTGACATAGTTTATCCGATATTGTCATTTCAGATTGGTTATGGATAGATTTGATTTCGATACTTCGACTTCGTCAGACCGAGAAGAGAAAGGTATAAATTGATGTTGATGTGAGATTGCACAACTCGAGTTGGATTCGACTTGAGTTTCCCAAAATCACATTCTTTATGTTATTGCATTGTTATTTGCAATTGAATGTGATTGCTATCTTTGGTCTATAGATTTATAGACAATGTATGTATTGAGTCATAGGCGGACGTGCCTAGTCGTAAACATTTGATCTCGTGACAGAGGTGCCTGATTGTGATGGAATCGTCACTGACCCATTGCACATTGTCACCGAGGTTTGGCTATATAGAAGTGGATAGAATTGGAGTTTCTTCTATTACTGATGTTCGATATGGACGCCAGGGTCTGTGGCAGATCCGTCAGGACACCATATGTTTGGCTATATCGGAGTGGATAGAATTGGAGTTTATTCTATTACTGTTGTTCGATATGGAAAGAGCCAAAGTTTGTGAATAAGAACATACCACCACCCCGATCGGGAATGTAGGTGGGTGTATGTTCTTATTCAGATCAGGATCCCTAGATTAGGATTGAGTCGAGTCAGAGTCGAAGAGTCACAAAGTGTGATCAGAGTTTGTATTGAGTCATGTTTCTGATTGATACATGTTCGGAGTTTGATGTATGATTTGATATTGATTCATGTTCTGATTCTGATACATGTTACTGATATCTGTTTCATGCTTTATATTGTTTATTTGAAATACATGTATACATGATTTATACTGGGAATATAATTCTCACCGGAGTTATCCGGCTGTTGTCTTGTTTGTATGTGTGCATGACAACAGGTGAGGCAGGATCAGGGTCAAGACAAGGAGAGAGAGAGAGAGATCATGATTAGAGTGGAGACTACGGACTTGGATTAAAGATAGGGTTGAACACTTGACATGTAGTTGTCGAACTTTAGTTTTAAATGATTGTAATATATCTCGTACGGGATTTGTACTTTTATACGGATACGTATATTATATTGATTCCATTACGTTCCGCATTTTTAAAAAAATTTTGACCCTGTTTAATTAGTTGATCTAATTGTCCCAATGATGATTAAGAATATGATTAGCGTCCGGGTCCCCACAAGTAAGCTGCAATGGTTCAAAGTTCAAAACATGCGAAGGATTCCCCATTGTGCACTCCAGCCAGATTAGGCGGTAGAGCTACACGATAAGCTAGTGTCCCCACCCGGTTGAGTATCTCAAATGGCCCTATGAATCTCGGGCTCAACTTGCCTTTCTTTCCAAATCTCATAACACCTTTCATAGGTGCTATCTTTACAAACGCATGATCTCCTACATCAAATTCAAGATCTCTCTGCCCTCTATCAGCGTAACTCTTCTGTATACTCTGAGCATTGTTCATCATGTCTCGGATTTGTACTACCATTTCTGCAGTCTGCTGAACAATATCTGGCCTAATCTCTGACCTCTCGCCAACTTCATCCCAATGAATTGGCGATCTGCATTTTCTTCCATACAAAGCTTCATACAGAGCCACACTTGTAAGATCCAAAAAAATTAATACGACTTAACTCAACTGCATGCAAATCTAAGAAATATGAAAAATAAGTAATTAATGGATTTAATTGCTTAATAGATTATTTGACACACATGATTATAAGTTAAATAGGATTTTATTGTCATTATGCATAAAACTGTATTTTTAAATATTATTCAAGTTGCGATTGAAGAACGGAGACCGAGGGCGGAAAAACGTAAAATGTTTTTATTAAATAATTATTTTTAATTGTTTAAAATATGGTTGACAGTTTTTCATGTTTTTGAAAATAATGGGTTTTGAGGTGATCTTATACGCCGGCACGTAAATTTTATCGGTGTTTGTTTTTCAACAAAAATATGAACTTTTTGGCAACACGACAATTGAATTCACAAACTTATTTTACCAAAACTATTTTGATATTTTAATTAAATCCTAATCAAGCACTAATGGGCCTAAAATTATGCTTAAAAGGCCTATAGAGCCTTGATTAGTGAATTGATTAGTATATAATATGTAAATCTCACCCTAAACCCTACACAATACCCACGCCACTTTTCAGAATTTGGCACCCCAATATCCTTCAAACAGAGGGCACACACCTTCAATATTTTGTGAAGAAAAATCGAGAGTTTGCAAGGAGAATTCAAGCCAAAGGTCTTGCTCCGTTCTTCGCCAATCATCAACGAATAATCGTGAGTTTAAAACGCTTAGGCACGCCATATTCTCTTTCACTCATCATCACACCATAATATGTTTTTATGCATGAAAAAAAATTTATGGAAAACAAGTGACACCGTGTGTATTTTCGTTTTTATATGTCACATGTAATTTCAAGCAAAGTTTTTGATTCGAAACTCATGTATTTTATGGTTAAAGGGATGCCCTGATATAGGAATAGACCAACATGCTTTCACGTGAGTTTGAACACCAAACTATGCGCACACACGCTGCACAAGACCAAACAAGAGGGGAAACACTTTTCTGCGCTAAATTATCATGGGGGTTTGGTTTTTATGTTTGGAGGGCTGGGCTTGGTTCGGCTGGGACCAAGGGCTAGCCATGTTCATGGGTGAGTCCAGGGTAGAGTCCTAGCCATGCTACGACTCGAGCTAAGTGGGCTGGGAGTACTCCTACCCGAGAGTTGCAAGTGATGGTGCGCAGGTTCTGTGATCTGTGCAGAGTTGTGCGCTCGGCCAAGGGAGTTTGGGCTTGGCTTGGGTGAGTACTTAGGGTCCTAGGTGAGTGCACAATATGTTGGTTCAAGGGTGGCTCGGTCGTCTAGGGTCCTAGGCTGCCAAAAACGTGAGTGTCATGTACTTGAAGTTCTCGGCCAGCACATGGTGGGGCTTGGGGGTCTTCGGTTTTTGATTTGGGGTGATTTCTATGGGATCCAAGGGTCCAGTAGAGTACTCTAATGGGTTGGTCAAAGTTTGGTTCACATGGTTTGAGGGTGGCTCGAGAAAATCGAAAGATGGCTCGGGGTCGAAGTTTATAGGTCATATTAGGGTTGTCTAAACTAAAATAAACTGAAACAAGGCTCACATGGATCGAGTCGTGGTTCACGAGGGCTAAAATAATATAAAAAGACTAAAATTAGAATTTAAGAATTTTATATTGAAGTTTGGGATTTTTTCCTGGATTAAAACGCCTTCAAAATGTCTAATTACGAATTAATTAAAAAACCTAGTTTTTAGCTAAATAAAATTATGGGAATTTTAATTTAAGCTCAAATAATTATTTGGGACATGTTAGAGTCAAAGAAATCAAGAAAAATTCTAAAACGAAAAATGTCATGTTCAGGGGTAAAAAGGTCTTTTTACACCTAGAAATTAGTAAACATCATGGTAGTGCGCTTGTGAAGCACAATAAGCAAGGCCCAGCCCATTTTCATTTTATTTAACCCATTTGATAGAAGAAAAATAAGATCGCTCAATCTAGAAAGTTTCTTCCATTCCAGCAACCCGTCGTTCTTCTCATCTTTCTGCATTATTTGCGTAGCGCCGCCCTCGATCGGAGAAGTAGCCCAGCAACTTTGCAACTTTCTTCCTCCATTCTATTAACTTCTTTCCTGCCATGAATCGGAAGTTATCGAGTTCGATCGGTCCTGTTTTCCAGCACTGTACGTGAGCTTCGATTCGGTTTTAGGTAAGCTTTTGGCTTCAAATTTTGGTTGTTCTTGGTGTACTAGTTTATAAAAGTGAATGATTGAGCTTTTCCCCTAATTTCTAGCTCATTTTTCAGATCGTCAACAATATTTCCGACGACATTTCCGGCGAGCCATCTTCGCGAGATCACCGTTATGTGTTTAAGCTTCGTTTCTTGAGGTATTAAGCTGGAAATTCCAGAATTTGATCGGGTTGTATAGGCTGTCGAAAATTCGATTTTAACCGCTCCGATATAATTTTTTTTAGTCGGTTAGAATGCAGTATATTGAAGTATATAGTGAATTTGCATTGTAGGTTTTATCGTTGGACGTGTTTATCAGAAAGCCCGTAAGAAATTATTGTGGTATTGTAAGTTGAAGTTGAGGTACGCTCAAACCTATATCATTATGACGCTTACATTGGCGTGTAAGAATATTCGGTGAATGTTGTTTGCTATTATGTGCCTTGAATGTTTATTCTGTTGCATTCATGCATTAATGGTGTTGGCATAACATATTGAGCCTTGTTTCCTTTGACGGCTATTTATGTTGATTCTGTTGAGCTATATTGATTCATCAGAGGGACGAGCGGGTTAGGATTAGCAACATTCTCATATGACAGCTAGAGACGAGCGACTTAGCTACTCGCATTCTTGATGCTACGTGCATGGACGAACGGTAATTTGATGCTGCATTCCTGGCACGGGTGGCCACTGTTACTGTTGTTAATGCTATTCGTTTTGACTTCATTTGGTATCCGTGATTCAATTGCTACCATTCATGAATTGCATGTCATTGCATTTACTTGGTATTATTACATGTCTTTTATATACATCGTGATTTTACTGGTTTATTGTACTGGGGTCCGACTCCTGTTTTATTTTTATGTTGTGGTTGTTTTTTATGTTATAGCAGGTCATTCCAGAGGATTTGACGAATCTGGTGGAGCATCAGCGAGTGGTACTCAGTAGTCAGTTGGTTTGTGTCAGAGTTGCCAGATATTTATATATTATACTGGTTTGATACATTTGCCAGTGAGATGCCCTGTGTAGATGTATGGTTTTGTTTTTAATGTTGTTTGGATTTTATTTGTGGTATGTTGTGTCTAGTCCTGGCCAGTGCGGCTGTAGGATATTTGTTTGGTTGATTGTGAACTTGATGTTATTTCGAGCGTACATTATTGTTGTTGTGTTTTGAGATTTTTGGGATGTCCTACTTACGGGGAGGTCATGCCGAAATTTCTGTAGGCCCAAACACTCGAGTTTAGACACAAATAAAATGATTGTGCATGTGTTTGATTACTTGCTCTTACTTGTTTATATGTTTTGAATTAATTGTATCAGCATGACTACAACATATTAGTTTAAGTTTATGTTCTTATACTCAACCGGTTATTTTGTTTCTGCCTGTGGATTAAATCCTTGTGTCTTGTAGATGGAACCTGGACGTAAGGGCAGAAAAGGAAATGAAGTTGTTCAGGAATCAGAAGCTCTTAATGTGAGAGGAATTAACGAGACTGAATGGGGAAGACGAGGTTGTCGTCCTCGCGGTGAAGCACGAAATGTTAACGGTGAGCATGAAGTGGATCAGTTGACTACAGGAATGGGTGAAATAGAACTAGTGATATCCCGATTTCAGAACATGCGTCCTCCTCGATTCTTTGAGAATGAAGATGGTGCGAAAGTTGTAGCATGGTTAAAAAGTATGAAGCGTTTGTTTAATATGTTGGAGTACACTCCTGATTTGCAGCTTAAGTTGGCTATTTTTCAATTAAAAGACCGAGCTCAGTTTATTGTGGGAAACTACTGAGGAAGCTCTGAAAGAATCAGGTGAGAGAGTTACTTGGGATGTATTTTACGCTCATTTTTCTCGAGAGTATTCACCGCCTTCGTATTATTCTGCCAAGGAAGCTGAATTCAATAGATTGACTCAAGGTAATATGACTGTAGTGGAGTATGCCTCTCAATTTTTAGCGCTTCTTGCCTATGTTCCTCATGTTGCTAGCAGGGATCGGAACAAGCTATCACATTTTATGCAAGGATTGAATCGAACCATTTGTACTTTAGTTGTAGCTGGAGAGCCTGTTAATTATGCTGATGTTGTTGAGAAAGCCAAGAATGTGGAGGCAAGTCTACTTTTGGCAGAACCACAGTCAGTTCAACCAGGTTTTCCTCAGAGTTTCGGAGGTAATGTGCCGATTCCAGTGGGCGCATCACTATACCGACCTTTACTACCATATCAGCCTTCACAGTCTTATAAAAAACAAAAGCAGCAAACTTTAAGGCCAATGGAAAACAGTTCAAGAAACAAACTTGTAGTAGTTTTTCTAGTTCCGGCAGTTAGCATGGAAGTTCAGTTGGGTCACCAGGTGGAGTATTTTGTGATCGTTGTGGTGGTAAGCATTCCAGTACTCAGTGTACGGGAGTTCATGGATCTTGTAATATCTGTGGGCAAGTTGGACATTATGCTAGAGTATGTCCGAATGCAGCAAGACAACAATTTCAGCAACCTCAGTTTGGTCAGGGTTTTAGAGGACAAACAACAAGACATTTTGTTCCGACCCAGTCTTTTCAGCAGTCTAGCTATCTTCAGCCTAGAGGTTCTGCACAACAGCATTTCCCAGGGCAACAGGAGGCTCAAGTTCATGCTTTAAATCAAGATCAAGTTCAAGACCCACCAGGCGGAGTTATCGCAGGTATCTGCTTTATTTTTAAGCATCCTGCGCGCATACTGATAGACACATGAGCATCTCATTCATTTGTATCTGTTGTATTTGTTGATGAGCATGAGATTGCTAATACTCCGTTGATATACACTGTGTCAGTCTTTACACCTGCCGGTGTATGTTTGATGTCTCATGAGATGATTCTGAATTGTGTGATTAGATTCGATGATAATATTATGATAACTAATCTAATCAAGATAGATATGTCGGACTTCGATTGTATTTTTGGAATGGATACTCTATCAAATTATCGAGCTAGCGTTGATTGTTTCCATGGAGTTGTCAGATTCAGACCGTATTTTGGCAATAATGGAATTTTTACGGTAGTGATTTGCAATCACGTATTCCATTAGTGTCGGCAATGGAAATGTTTAGAATCTTGTCAACAGGGAATGAAGGATTCATGATCTATGAAGTTGATGCGACATAGGGAAAAAGATTTGAAGTTTCAGATATTCCTGTTGTCAAGGAATTTCCTGATGTCTTTCCCGATGAAATTCCTGGATTTCCAACCCAGAGAGAAATTGATTTTAACATTGAGTTTGTGTCCGGGACAAATCCTATTTCTAGAGCACCATATCGTTTGGCTCCAGCGGAATTGAAAGAACTCAAAGAGCAATTACAAGACTTACTGGAAAAAGGCTATATTAGACCAAGTAAGTCACCTTGGGGAGCTCCGGTATTTTTTGTAAAGATGAAATATGGAACGATGAGAATGTGGATTGATTACAGGCAATTGAACAAAGCTTCTGTGAAGAATAAGTATCCTCTGCCTCGTATCGATGACTTGTTTGATTATTTGTAGGGTACATCAGTATATTCAAAGATCGATCTCCGTTCTGGCTACCATCAGCTTAGATTTCGAGAGGAAGATGTTCCGATGACAGCATTTCGAACGCGTTATGGACATTATGAATTTCTACTTATGTCTTTTGGATTGACTAATATTCCTGCGGTTTTTATGGATTTGATGGATCGTGTTTTTCGAGAGTTTATAGATAGATTTGTTATTGTCTTCATAGATGAAATTTTGATTTATTCAAAAACAAAGAAGGAGCATCAAGAACATTTAAGGTTAGTCCTCTTGATGCTTAGAGCAGCGCAATTGTATTCGAAATTTTCTAAATGTGAATTCTGGCTGGACAGAGTAGTATTTCCGAGTCATGTTATATCAGCTCAAGGAGTATCAGTGGATACTAGTAAAGTGGAAGCTGTTATCAATTGGCCAACACCGACAAATATTTCCGATAATCGCACTTTCTTGGGATTGGCAGGATATTATAGGCGTTTCATTGAAGGATTTTCTATTATAGCAAGGCCTATGACTCAATTAACGCAAAAAGATCGACGTTTTGTGTGGACTGATGAATGTGAGTCAAGTTTTCAAACTTTGAAAGAAAATTTGACAGCAGCTTTAGTGCTAGCTTTGCCATCAGGCTCAGGAGGATATGTTGTTTGTGCAGATGAATCTCTAAATGGACTTGGTTGTGTTCTAATGTGATTCTTTCATACATAGAATAAACTTTAATTCCTCCCCAATCGTAACACCTGTAATATTTCCTTCAGCTAAAGCTGTAGGAATAATACCTAAAACCTGACTACCTCCAAGATGAGCATATGTTGAAACAGATCCCATTAACCCAATATTACCTCTCCCATATACCAAGTGAATTTTTTTCTCAGCCAATATCTTTCCAAGATTATTTGCTGCTTCTACAAACACTTTATTTTTTCCAAGACTCGACCCACAAAATACACAAATATTTTTCAATGTTTGTCCAGAAGATCCAGTCATGTTTTTACTTTCTTTTTGGTCTGCGAAAATAGAGAGATGAGAGATTTTATAGGGGTAATATATTATCATGACAAAACTATGGGTCACAGCTGTAATCAGAATAAAAAGTAAAAACAATAATGACACACATGCATATAAAAATTAGTGTGATTGTGGCTCACAATTTTCCTCTGGTTTTATGTCCAGAAACGGCTTCAACGCCTTCTATGAGTCGAGGATATGCTTCTCATCAAATTTTCTTATAAATTGGCAAATAGGGTCTTTTTTTGTCGGATTCCCAAGTCTATGACGCTCATCTTGAAATTGTTTCCATAAACGGAGAAGTTCAATATGCACATATCCATTAGAATGCGTCTCAAGAGTCAATAAGATGTTATCTAAAGACTCCTTACTCAGCCCATTCTGAATGAAACCAATTTTATCTTCTGTGTTATTGGAAACAGATCCTAAAGATCTGCATCGTTTGTCACAAGTCCATCTTGCACACTTATGACAAACTCCTAACCTTTTGGCCCTTCAGTTTTTCGCATAAGTGCTTTTTCCTAATCCAATCAAATACCGAATGAGCAATGATTGCGGAACTTCTCCTCCTAATCGGAACTTAGCTTCTATTACAAGACGAATATCTTCTGGAATTCCTTTTTGCATTAGCAATTTCAATCTTTCACAACTACCTGCGTAAATTTTTCTTAGAACATTTTCAGAAACAGAAGGAAAATATTTACAAATTTTTGAGAGAATTTCATCCATTTTGAAAAGAAAGGAAACGATTTTTTTTATCAGCAATTGGGGGAAACTGATTTAACCGACTATGAGAGTCACGGAGTACCGTTATCCGCCATTTAACCGGGAAAATAAAAAGAGTAAAGAAACCTGAAATAAAAACAAACAAAATTAAATGCAACACAAAAAATCAAGGATCGAAAAGGGAAATAAACTCTTCTTGAAAGATTTCATTTTCTAAAATGGTTTAAGCCTTTGTCCATTTACTTTAAAAACATCACCATTTTTAGGATTTTCAATATCCACAGCTCCATAAGGATACACATGCTTTACAACATATGTGCCTGTCCATTTTGATCGTAATTTTCCTGGGAATATGTGAAGTCGAGAATTATAAAGCAAAACTTTTTTTACCAATCTCAAAAGATTTTCTAAGAATTGTTTATCATGAAATGATTTGATTTTTGCTTTATAAATCCTTGAATTCTCATACGCATCATTTCTGAGTTCATCAAGTTCATTAAGTTGCAATTTGTGCAATTTTTTGCAATCATCCATGCTTGAATTAAAAGTTTTGATCGTCCAATAAGTTTTTTGTTCCAATTCCACAGGCAAATGACAATGTTTTCCGTAAACCAACCTATAGGGAGACATATTTAATGATGTTTTAAAAGCTGTTCGATATGCCCAAAGTGCATCATTAAGTCGCAGAGACCAATCTTTTCTATTTGAGTTAACAGTTTTTTCCAAAATTTGCTTTATATCCTTATTAGCTAATTCAACTTGTCCATTTGTTTGAGGATGATAAGGAGTTGTTACTTTGTGAGTAATACCATATTTTTTCATTAATGAAGCAAATGGTTTATTAACAAAGTGAGTTCCCCCATCACTTATCATAGCTCGAGGAATTCCGAATCTACTAAAAATATTTTCTTTCAAAAATTTGATGACGATTTTATGATCATTTGTTCGACATGGAATTGCCTCTATCCATTTGGAAACATAATCTACTGCAACTAAAATATACAAGTATCCAAACAACGGTGGAAAAGGTCCCATAAAATCAATTCCCCAACAGTCAAAGATTTCAATTTCAATGAGAGGATTCAAAGGCATCATGTTTCTTTTTGAAATCTCACCCAATTTTTGACAATTTTCACATATCTTGCAGATTTCGTGGGTGTCTTTAAACAAAATGGGCCAATAAAATCCACAGTACTGCAAGATTTTTGCAGCCGTTTTGTAACACCCCAAATTCGACGACTGTACTCACTGTATCAAGACGAGTCTTTCCAACGTGCTTATGTCCTCACTGACACGCACCCTGAGAAACTTCCCAGGAGTTCACCCCTCCCAAAATTGCCCCAAGTCAAGCACACTTAACTTTGGAGTTCTTATATGATGAGCTACCGAAAAGAAGATGCACCTTCTTGATATGAGTAGTACATATCAAATATTTTAAGCCCTCTTCAACTTTACAATCCATTACATTGAACAGTCTCGGAATCCCTCTCATTCCGGTGCGGGATCGGTTCATTCATGTTCCCTCCACCTAGAAGCCTGCCAGGAGCCGCTCATTGTCCGTGCAACCTCATGGCACAGACAATCACCCCCCGCCCTCTTCGGCCCCGGGCCCCACACGTTTTCTTTGAAGAAAAATGTCCTCCGCATGCTTCTGAATGACAAAATTTAATGACACAACTTACCTCATTGTCGGGTATGTAACGTCTTTTCAAAAATTTGTTCTGGACAATACTTGAACAGATACGGATCATCCCAATAAAATTTTTTTACCTCATTCAAAAATTTTCTCTTATCTTGGGAACTCCATTGCGGTGGAATTTTTCCTATCACAAGAAAATTTACTATATTAGAAAACCAAGGTGTAGTAGTAACTGAATATAGATGTTCATCAGGAAAATTATCGTTAATTGGTGTCATTTCATAAGATGATCCTGTTACTAGTCTCGATAAATGATCGGCTATGACATTCTTGGTTCCTTTTTATATTTGATCACAATGTCAAATTCTTGGAGCAACAAAATCCATCGTATCAGTCGTGGCTTTGCATCTTGTTTCATCAACAAATATCTTATAGCAGAATGATCAGTAAACACAATAGTCGTTGATCCAATCAAATAAGAACTGAAATTTATCTAATGCAAATATTACAGCAAGTAGTTCTTTTTCAGTTGTTGAGTAATTAATTTAAGCATTGTTTAAAGTAATATATCACATAAGGCTTACCGTTTCTTATTTGACCCAGTACTGCACCGACTGCATAATCACTCGCGTCGCACATGATTTCAAATGGTAAAGACCAATCAGGAGGTTGCATGATAGGAGCTGATGTTAAATGTGGAATAATTTTATCAAAAGCATTTTGACATTCTTGAGTCCACTGAAATGCAGTGTCTTTTGTTAAGAGGTTACAAATGTGTTTAGAGATTAAACTAAAGTCCTTTATAAACCTCTTATAAAATCCAGCATGCCCCAAAAATGAACGAATTTCTTTAATGGTTTTTGGCGAGAGGTAAATTGACAATGACATCAACTTTTGCTTTATCAACTTCAATTCCATGAGATGACACGACATGTCCCAAAACAATTCCAGAAGTAATCATGTAATGACATTTTTCTCAATTCAAAATAAGAACTTTTTCCTCGCATCTTTTTAAAACTTTTTCCAAATTTTCAAGACAATTATCAAATGTATTCCCAAAGACAGTTAAATCACCCATGAAAATTTCCAAAAAATTTTCAACCATGTCACAAAACATGCTTAGCATACATCTTTGAAATGTTGCTGGGGCATTGCATAAATCAAATGGCATCCTTTTGAATGCAAATGTTCCAAAAGGACATGTGAATGTAGTTTTTTCTTGATCTTCGAGTGCAATGGGAATTTGATAATAGCATGAATATCTGTCAAGAAAACAGTAGTAGGGATGATCAGCTACTCTTTCTAAAATTTGATCCAAAAATGGTAATGGAAAATGATCTTTTCTAGTGGCATCATTTAATTTTTTATAATCCATACACATCCGCCAACTAGATGGGACTCGACTTGTTAACAATTCACCTTTTTCATTTTTTATCACTGTGATGCCAGAGTTTTGTGGAACTACTTGCGTTGGAGTTACCCACTTACTATCAGAAATAGGATAGATAATTCCAGCATCAAGTAATTTGAGAACTTCAGTTTTCACAACATCTTTCATATGTGGATTTAATCTCCTTTGTGGTTGTTGAGATGTTTTAGCATTTTCTTCTAAATGAATTTTGTGTGTGCAAATTAGTGGATTAATGCCCTTGAGATCTTTTAGTGTCCAACCAATTGCATTTTTATGTCTTTTAAGCATATCAACTAATTTACCTTCTTGATCACTTGCTAGTTTGGAAGAAATTACCACCGGATATGTTTCATCTTCTCCAAGAAATTCATACTTCAATTCTTCTAGCGAGGGTTTTAACTCCAATATTACTGGTTTGTCTTTGTTCTCATATTTTGCCTCAAATTCTTTCTCTAATCCTGGTAATGAGTGATACCTGATAAAATCATCAAGATCAATTTCCATATTTTCTTTAACAGTATCAATTGAACAAATATCTAATTGGTCATGAGTACTCCCTTCTTGAATGTTTTCTTCTACAAGAGTTTCAATAATATTTTCATCTTCACTTTCATTTCCTTTGTCATGTGGTTGCTTACAAAGATTATAAACATTAAGCTCTAAGGTCATGTTACCAAATGACAACTTCATTATTCCGTTCCTGCAATTTATTAGAGCATTAGAAGTTGCTAAAAATGGACAACCCAAAATTACCGGAATTGCATTACAAGCTTCAATAGGTTGTGTATCTAAAACTATGAAATCGACAGGATATACAAAGTTATCAACTTGGACCAACACGTCTTCTATCATACCTCTTGACACCTTAACAGATCTATCGGAAAGTCAAAGTGTCACCGAAGTAGGTTTTAACTCGCCTAGATTGAGTTCTTGATAAACTGAATATGGAAGTAAATTCACACTAGCTCCAAGATCAAGAAAGGCTTTTTTAATCTTTCGTTCTCCAATAATACATGAAAATAGTAGGACAACCAGGGTCTTTGTATTTCAAAGTATTATTATTTTGAATGATTGCACTTACTTGTTCGGCTAAAAATGCTTTCTTTTACACATTCAATTTTTTTTTCACAGTGCACAAGTTTTTCAAAAATTTGGCATATGATGGTACCTGCTTTATTGCATCTAATAAAGGAATATTAACTTTTACTTGTTTAAAAATATCATATATATCAGAATTCAAATTTGATTTTTTTGTATTTTTCAATGCATGAGGGAATGGTGGTTACGCTGTCTGTTGAACCTCCTCTTCGCAAGTTATGGGTTCCACTTCCTTACCCTTTGGATTTGATTTATCATCATCTTCACAATGTTCAAGAATGGATTTTTCCACAACCTTACCACTTCGAAGGGTAATAATATATTTTACATTTTCCACAACCTTCATGTTCATCTTTGAGAGTGTACATATCTCCACCAGATGTAGGAGATTGAATCTTGTTTGATGGTTCGATTGTACCTATAGTGTCCCAATTTTGAGCATTTTCAGCCAATGAATCGAGATACTCAATTGCCTCGTTTGGATCTTTATCTTCAAATGTTCCATTACACATAAATTCAACCATTTGCCTATCTTTAGGGGTTAAGCCTTCATAAAATTGAGAAACAACTCTCCAAATTTCAAAACCATGATGTGGACAAAGATTAAGCAATTCTTTGTATCTATCCCAACACTGATAAAAATTTTCTCCTTGTTTTTGAGTAAAAGTGATGATTTGCCTTTTGAAAGAATTTGTTCTATGAGATGAAAAAAACTTTTTCAAAAATTGTTATTGCAATTCATCCCAAGTTCGAATGGATCACGATCTAAGATTTTGTAGCCAAGTTTTAGCTTTATCTTTTAAAGAAAAAGGAAAAAGCTTAAGTCGAATGGTGTTCATGCTACAATTTAGATCATTATATATGTTGCACACTTCTTCAAATTCTCGTAAATGCATGTATGGATTTTCACAATCTAAGCCATGAAAGTTGGGTAAAAGTTGGATAATACCAGGATTAAAATTAAATTGAGATGCATCAGGGGAAAAACTAGACATGAAGGTGCACTAGTACGTGTAGGATTCATGTGATCTCTAAGTGTTCTTCGCCTATCATGATCATGTTGAGATTGAATTTCATTTTCATTTTCCTGTATGGGTTCTTCTGCCATGTTTTGTAAAAATAAAGGGTTATTTCGAATAAGTCGACCACTAAGTGTACGTGACCAAATGGTCATGCAAATAAAAAAGAAAAAGAATAAAAACACATAAAAGCAATAAAAATTCAACTAAAGAAAAATAAATATAAACAAAATTAAATAGACTTGAAATTAAATTATACTTCCCCGACAACGGCGCCAAAAACTTGTTGCGACTTTGATTGTTGCACTCCCAAGAGCAGGTTTTCCACAAGTAGTATAATTCAATGAGTTCGAATATCGTATCCACGAGGAAGCTAAGGTAATTACAAGTCCACTACAATGTCTTTTTATTTTTATTTTTATTTTTTAGTTTTTTTGAATCTTTAATTGGTAATTTTTAATTGTTCAAATTTTAATTAAGTAGTTGAGATTAAAGGATCCACTCTTGGTATTTTAATAAAGTTAACATTAACGAACATTATTGAAATCCACTTAATAAAATGGTTCCAATATATTAAATAATCATATTTATATTATGTTATATATTATTATCTTATAAGTATATAATATGTGTCAAAGTATTTATTGTGCTATATATATATTTGTAAACTCTAAATCAAGATTCCACTTTAAATGGTTGGTAAAACCAAACTAACATTTAAATGGTACCAATAAATTAATATTATGATATATTTATATATAGTAAATCAAGGTTCCCACTTTAAATGGTTGGTAAAACCAAACAAACATTTAAATGGTTCCAAGAATTTAATATTATAATATATTCATATATAATAAATCAAGGGATCAACTTTAAATGGTTGGTAATACCAAACTAACATTTAAATTGTTCCAAGAATTTAGTGTAACATATAGCAACAATAAATCTAAACTCCCACTTATAAGTAGGGTATAAAAATGTTTAAAGAAATAAATATAACATAAACAATAAATAATGATTAAATAATATAAAACATAGATTCTTACTTTTTAGTAACTTTATTATCATGCCAAGAGTTTCACCTTTTCATCTCATCTTTAGGAAGTTAGCTATTCATTATTCAAAGTGTAAAACTTTAAATATGAAATTAACATGCTAATTATATTTAAATGAAGAAATAATGGAAAAATATAGAGAGGAATATTATGAACTCAAAGATTTGTTCATAGAATGAGGGATATCTCAATACATTACAATGCACCCCTATTTAAAGCCAAATTTTGGGAGACAACCTGTGGGGACCCGGACGCTAATCGTCTTCTTAATCGTCATTGGGACTAATTTAATCAATTAGAATAAACAGGGTCTAAATTTTTTTTTAAAACACATTATCACAAGCGGAACGTAATGGCATACATCTTACATACACGTCAGTATTAAAAGTATAAATCTTGCACTATATACAATCAGTTTCAACTAAGGTTTAACACCTATATAACAAGTGTTTAAACCCTAACTCTAGTCCAAGTCCGTAGTCTCCACTCTAACTTGATCTTTCTTCACCTCTGTGACCCTGAACCTGTCCCACCTGTTGTCATGCACACATACAGACAAGGCAACAGCCGGATAACTCCGGTGAGATATAAATATCCCAGTATAAACAATGTATCAATGCAATCATATAAAACATATATAAAAGTATAAACAATCATTATGAATCAATACGAATCTGTATTTAAGTCAATGACTTGTTATCTTATCTCAACTTATTTCTAACCTAGGGATCCCAATCTAATTTAGAATTTGGTATGCTGTATCGAATGTCTACAATAGACGTCGATCTACATCTAAGCTCATCGATACACCATAAGTCTAGAGACTTCGCGGTTCTGACAAAGACTCGGCAGTTCTGCCCTAGCTAGGCTGATCTGCCATAGACTCAAACTCTGTGTAATGCCCGGAAATGTAATCCTAGTAATCTATAATTATTGATTTATAATTTGATACGATTACGATGGAATTAACCGAGACACGAATTAAAATTTGTTTAGGTGAGTTTATATGTGCGAGAGCCGAAGGTCTCGCGCATATGCGCGAAGAGTAGGCGCGCATATGCGCGAGTAAGGCAGTAGCCCATGATGCAAGACAGTAGCATCGGCGCACATGCGGGACTTTATGCGCGCACATGCGCGAGCATTCCAGAAAGGTTGGCGCACATGCGCGACTTGGATTCGCGCACCTGCGCGACACAACCCGAGAGTTGTGAAGAACTACTCGCGCATATGCGCCGATCATGGGCGCGCATATGCGCGAGGCGAGGTGCCAGTCACGCGCCGAGACTTAGTGTCTCGCATATATGCGTCGATAGATGTCGCGCATATGCGCGAGACGTGTTGCATGAAGGGTGCGCCATTCGCCTTGCTGCATGTAAGTGTATGTATACATATATATATGTACATATGTTTAAGCTTCAGAAAACGGAATTCCAGGGAAAACTTTGATCCTTAATATTCGAATTTGATTCGCGAGAAATCCGTCCGTCTGATTTGTAATCCGACTTCAGTACTGTAATCCTATCGACATAGGCTACAACTGGACGTAAGTTTTGATACGTTTACAATTCTTTGAAATTATGATATTGTCAGAATTGAATAGGATTCATATATGATGTTCTTGACATGTTAGACATCGTAGAATCGAAGTCAGATTGAGAAACGGACTGATTATGGAATTGTTATGAATTTTTAGGGTATATTGATTTATACCAGACATATTTGAATTGTGATTGGATTACGGATTGTACTGGATATGGGTTATGGATTGCAACTGTGATCTGAGGATATTGTATTGACGGGGATATTGAAATTGTACCGTTATGCCGTTGATTTTGAATTAAATCAAGATTGATCAGATTGCTATTGATTTGAAAGGTATATTGACATGAGATTATTGATATTGTCATTGCCAGACAGACTGTGAATTCAGGACTTCGACTGAGCCAGAAACCAACGAAAGAAAGGTATAAGTCAATGTGCTATTGGGAGATCGACTTGAGTCGGTTTAGACTTGAGTTTACCTAAATCACATACTTTACTTTATTGCATTGATATTTGCATTGATTTGATTGATGTACTTGTTCTCTTGAATTATAGATAGCAGGTATTAGACGAGTAATCTTGTGACAGAAGTGCCTGATAGTGGTGGGATCGCCACGGGCACATTGCACGATGTCCACAGGATAGTGTAGAAATCTTGGGACAGAAGTTCCTGACAGTGGCGGGATCGCCACGGGCACATTGCACGATGTCTCAAGATAGGATATTAGCGATAGAGCTATAGTCCATGACGGTTAGGCCAGGACACCGGATATTTGGTTATATCGAGTAAATAGGATTGGAATTCTTCTATTACGGAATTCGATATAGGAACACCATATTTGGTTATATCGAGTAATGGAATTACTGTTCCTTCTATTACGGAATTCAATATAGGAACACCACATCTGGAAACCGGGATCCCTAGACTAGGATTGAGTCTAGTCTGAATGATAGAGTTATGAGCATTGTCGACAGTCTATGATTGTTTATGTTTCAGATTTTGATACATATATCTGTTACCTGATTACATGCTTTATATTTGTTTATATGATTGCATGTTTCGTTGATTTATACTGGGATTTATTCTCACCGGAGTTATCCGGCTGTTGTCTTGTCTGTATGTGTACATGACAACAGGTGGGACAGGATCAGGGTCCAGGAGATGAGGAAAGATCGTGATTAGAGTGGAGGCTCCGGACTTGGATTAGAGATAGGGTTGGACACTTGACATTAGCTGTTTAAACCTTAGTTGAATAAATGTATGTGGTACAGGATTTGTACTTTTATATACTGAGAAGTATATATGTATGTTTTATGTCACTACGTTCCGCATTTTAAAAGAAAAAAATTTTAGACCATGTTTTATAATTGATTAATTAGTCCCAATGATGATTAAGAACTTGATTAGCGTCCGGGTCCCCACAACAGGTGGTATCAGAGCGATAGATCCTTTAGATTGAGATAGGAGCTAGTGAGCGGGGTAGAATGTGTTTTCTTTCCTGCTTTTGATTGCTAGCATGATTTACTGCTTTATAATACATGTTTGTCTATTTATCTGATTTGATTTAAAAACATGTATTATTGAGAATGAATCAGAGCCGATTCTAGATCAGCAGTAAGATGATCAGAGGAGGACTGAAATAGAACTTTGGTTTGGGGTTGCTAATCCTTTTAATTTCAGATATGCCTCCAAGAAGAATACTAGAACAGGGGAGTACATCGAATCCTCCCATGGATGTGACACCTACACCGATGGAGAAACTGTTGAAAAGGTTTCAGTCATTTCATCCACCGATTTTGAAAGGTACGGAGAATTCCGTGGAATGTGAAAGTTGGTTGGACGATATTGAAGCGATGTTCGAATCTTTGGAATATACTGAGGAAAAGAGGGTGAAATTGATCGGACACCAGTTGCATGATGTTGCTAAACACTGGTGGATCACAACGAAACGGGCATTGGAACAACGAGGTACGGCCATTACCTGGAATGTGTTTAAGTCTGAATTTTATCTACGGTTATTTCCAGTATCTTATAGGAAGGACAAGAGAGCCGAGTTTGCAAACTTGAGACAAGGCCAATTAAACATTGAGGACTATGTGGCTAAGTTCTCTACACTGCTCCGATTTGCTCCCCATGTAGCTGAACATGATGAGGCCGTTGCGGACCAGTTCATAAATGGCCTTAATCCTGAAATCTTTACCTTGGTGAATACTGGGAGGCCAAACAATTTCACCGATGCCTTGAACAGAGCCAAGGGAGCCGAAGCAGGTCTGATGAGACAGAGAGAGGCTTCGTTGGTGCTTCCAGTACCGGGACAGCAACAACCACCTCCTCGATTTGAAGGTGGCAGTAGCTGTAGCAGGAAGAAGGATTTCTTGAAGGCTAGAGGGAAGCAATTCAAGAAGTCAGGAACTAGCTCGTCCAGTTCGAGTGGCTCTAGACAGACCGGTCAGGGCCAGAGTTATACAGGACCGTACTGTGGTACTTGTGGAGGGAGGCATTCCACAGATCAGTGCCGAGGAGTGGTTGGCAGCTGTCGTATCTGTAGACAGCAGGGACACTTTGCCTGAGTGTGTCCACAGAGGAGTGCCCATGGATCACAGGCAGCTGAGTCATCGGGATCAGTGGCTCAGGCAGGTAGACGACCATCTGCTGTTCATACTTTTCAGCCAGCACTTGCCTACTCAGTCACAGCAGAGGCCAGGAGGGGGCCAGACAGCGAGCCAGCCTCCGAGACAGCAGGCCAGAGTTTTTGCTTTGACCGAGGAGCAGGCACAGGACGCACCTGATGATGTTGTGGCAGGTAACTGTTTTATTTCTAGTTATCCTGCATATGTATTGATTGATACTGGTGCATCTCATACCTTTATTTCGGAGAGATTTTCATTAATGCACACATTGCCTGTTGAGTCATTAGCCACTGTAGTATCTGTCACGTCTCCGTTAGGAACATGTTTGATATCAGTAAAATCTGTTAAATCAGTGTATACTGCAGTACGATGGGCATACGATTGAGTTAGACTGTATTGTGCTTGGTTTATCTGATTTTGATTGTATTATCGGTATCGATATGCTAACCAAGTACCGAGCTACAGTCGATTGGTTCCATAAGATAGTTTGATTCAGACCTGAAATGGCTGAGGAGTGGAAATTTTATGGTAAATGTTCTCGTGCCAGAATTCCTTTGATATCTGCAATGAATATGACTCGATTATTGCAGAAGGGAGCGGATGGATTCCTGGTATATTCAGTTAATTTACTGAAATCGAGCCCATCATTGGCGGATTTGCCAGTGGTATGTGAGTTTGCTGATGTCTTTCCAGATGAGATTCCTGGATTGCCTCCGATTCGAGAGATAGACTTCAGCATTGAGTTAATGCCAGGAACAGTTCCGATTTCTAGGGCTCCATACAGGATGGCACCAATCGAGTTGAAGGAGTTGAAAGAACAGTTGGAGGATTTACTGGCCAAGGGGTACATTAGACCGAGTGTATCTCTTTGGGGTGCTCCAGTACTGTTCGTGAGGAAGAAAGACGGGTCGATGAGACTTTGTATCGACTATCGGCAGCTGAACAAGGCAACGGTAAAGAATAAATATCCATTGCCTTGTATTGATGATTTGTTTGATCAGTTGCAGGGTTCATCTGTATATTCCAAGATCGATCTGAGATCTGGATACCATCAACTGAGAGTCAGGGACTCTGATATCTCTAAGACAACATTCAGAACCAGATATGGACACTATGAATTTATTGTCATGCCATTTGGTTTGACGAATGCACCGGCGGTATTTATAGGATTGATGAACCGCGTCTTTCAGAAATATTTGGATGATTTTGTTATCATATTCATTGATGATATATTGATTTATTCAAAGAATATGATTGAGCATGCTAATCATCTGAGGACTGTGTTGAGAATTTTGAGGACGGAGAAACTGTATGCTAAATTGTCGAAATGCGAGTTCTAGGTTGAAACAGGTGATATTTCTGGGTCATATTATATCCGGACGGTATATCAGTGGATCCCAGTAAGGTTGAGGCTGTGATTTCTTGGCCGAGACCGACATCAGTACCCGAGATTCGCAGTTTTATGGGTTTGGCAGGATATTATCGCTGATTCATTAAATATTTTTCGAGTATTGCCAAACCGATTACGCAGTTAACTCAGAAGAATGTTCCGTTTGTTTGGTCAGAAGACTGTGAATCCAGTTTTCTGGAATTGAAAAAGATATTGACCAGTGCGCCTGTGTTAACGATTCCTTCAGGTACTGGTGACTTTGTTGTTTATTGTGATGCATCTCACCGAGGATTGGGTTGTGTTTTGATGCAGCGGGGGCATGTGATTGCTTATGCCTCGAGACAGCTGAAACCCCATGAATCTCGTTATCCAATTCATGATCTTGAATTGGCAGCCATAGTCTTTGCATTGAAGATATGGCGGCATTATTTGTACGGTGAGAAATTTGATATATATTCTGATCATAAAAGCTTGAAATATCTGTTTTCGCAATCAGAGCTGAATATGAGACATCGGAGATGGCTGGATTTACTGAAAGACTTTGATTGTGAAATCAAATACTATCCAGGGAAATCCAATGCAGCAGCAGATGCGCTGAGTCGAAAGGTATGTGCACTATCTTTATCGACGATAGGTGTCTCGAATTTGATACAAGACTGCTGTTTGTCTGGATTAGCTTTTGAAACAGATTGTCAGCCTCTGAGATTATATACGATTCAAATTGAACCAAAGATGATATTGAAAATCAAAGAGGCACAGAAAGTTGATCAGAACGTATAGAATTCGATTGCAATGGTCAGAGCTGGTCATCAATCGGAATATCAGGTTCGGAATCGTGTTTTGTATGCGAATAATCGTCTTGTTGTGCCAAATGTTTCAAAATTGAGACAGCAAATACTGACAGAGGCGCACAACAGTCGTTTTAGCATTCATCCTGGGGGCAGGAAAATGTATAATGATTTGAAGACACAATATTGGTGGAAGCAAATGAAATCTGATGTTACTGAATTTGTAGCCAAGTGTCTGAATTTCCAACAGGTGAAAGCTGAAAGAAAGAAACCCGGAGGATTATTGCAGAGTTTGTCCATTCCTGAATGGAAATAGGATCACATTTCCATGGATTTTGTGACACAATTACCGAGATCCTCCAGAGGTTGTGATGCGATTTGGGTCGTGATTGATCGATTGACCAAATTTGCATGTTTTATTCCATACAAAATGACGTATAGATATGATCAGATGGCCGATATCTATGTCCGAGAAGTGGTTAGATTGCATGGAGTGCCAAAATCGATTGTTTCAGACCGAGATCCTCGGTTTACTTCGCACTTCTGGCAGAGTTTGCAGCAGGCTCTAGGTACGAAGTTACATCTGAGTACCGCATATCATCCTCAGACTGATGGACAGTCAGAACGGACGATTCAGACATTGGAGGATATACTAAGAGCTGTAGTGCTTGATTTTAGCACTAATTGGCAAGATGCATTGTCTCTTTGTGAATTTTCATACAACAACAGCTATCAGACGAGTATTGAGATGGCTCCATTCGAAGCGTTGTACGGAAAGAAATGCAGATCCCCTCTTTATTGGGATGATATCTCTGAAGTTTCTGAGACTGGACCTGATATGATCAGAGTTATGACCGAGAAAGTGAAATTGATTCAAAAGAAAATGAAGGCAGCTCAAGACCGACAAGCCAAATATGCCAACCTCAGACGACGACCGTTGGTATTTGAGGTAGGAGACCGAGTATTCCTGAAGATTTCTCCTTTCAGAGGTGTTGTCAGATTTGGCAAGAAAGGAAAATTGTCTCCAAGATATGTTGGTCCTTATGAGATCCTTGGAAAGATAGGAAATCGTGCCTATCGACTCGCCTTTCCGCCTTCATTATCTGCGATACATGATGTTTTTCATGTATCTATGCTGCGGAAGTATCTCCCTGATGATTCTCACGTGATTCATCCAGACGAGACCAAGCTGGATGAGACATTGAGTTATGTCGAGAAACCGATTCGGATTATCGATCGTAAAGAAAAACAGCTCAGAACGAAAATGATTCCGTTAGTGAAAGTGCAATTGACTCGTCATGGCGTTGAAGAAGCCACTTGGGAGACTGAATCAGATATGAGACAATAATTCCCAGCATTGTTTCACTGATGTAAATGTTTATTTGACTTTAATTACATTCTCTCTTAATGATATGATTGGACTATCTGTGATTTCGAGGACGAAATCGTATCTTAGGGGTGGAGAAATGTAATGCCCGAAAATGTAAACCTAGTAATCTATAATTATTGATTTATAATTTGATACGATTACGATGGAATTAACCGAGACACAAATTAAATTTGTTTAGGTGAGATTATATGGGCGAGAGCCGAAGGTCTCGCGCATATGCGCGAAGAGTAGGCGCGCATATGCGCGAGTAAGGCAGTAGCCCATGATGCAAGACAGTAGCATCGGCGCGCATGCGGGACTTTATGCGCGCACATGCACGAGCATTCCAGAAAGGTTGGCGCACATGCGCGACTTGGATTCGCACACATGCGCGACACAACCCGAGAGTTGTGAAGAACTACTCGCGCATATGCGCCAATCAGGGGTGTGCATATGCGCGAGGCGAGGTGCCAGTCACGCGCCGAGACTTAGTGTCTCGCGCATATGCACCGATAGATGTCGCGCATATGCACGAGACGTGTTGCATGAAGGGTGCGCCATTTGCCTTGCTGCATGTAAGTGTATGTATACATATATATATATATATATATATATATATATATATATATATATATATTATATATGTACATACGTTTAAGCTTCAGAAAACGGAATTCCAGGGAAAACTTTGATCCTTAATATTCGAATTCGATTCGCGAGAAATCCGTCCGTCTGATTTGTAATCCGACTTCAGTACTGTAATCCTATCGACGTAGGCTACAACTGGACATAAGTTTTGCTACGTTTTGACAAGCTTTGAAATTATGATATTTTCAGAATTGAATAGGATTCATATATGATGTTCTTGACATGTTAGACATCGTAGAATCGAAGTCAGATTGATAAACGGACTGATTATGGAATTGTTATGAATTTTTAGGGTATATTGATTTATACCAGACATATTTGAATTGTGATTGGATTACGGATTGTATTGGATATGGGTTGGATTGTAACTGTGATATGAGGATATTGTATTGACGGGGATATTGAAATTGTACCGTTATGCCGTTGATTTTGAATTAAATCAAGATTGATCAGATTGCTATTGATTTGAAAGGTATATTGCCATGAGATTATTGATATTGTCATTGCTAGAGAGACTGTGAATTCAGGACTTCGACTGAGCCAGAAACCGACGAGAGAAAGGTATAAGTCAATGTGGTATTGAGAGATCGACTTGAGTCGGTTTAGACTTGAGTTTCCCTAAATCACATACTTTACTTTATTGCATTGATATTTGCATTGATTTGACTGATGTACTTGTTCTCTTGAATTATGGATAGCAGGTATTAGACGAGTAATCTTGTGACAGAAGTGCCTGATAGTGGTGGGATCGCCACAGGCACATAGCACGATTTCACAGGATAGTGTAGAAATCTTGGGACGGAAGTGCGTGACAGTGGCGGGATCGCCACAGGGCACATTGCACGATGTCTCAAGATAGGATATTAACGATAGAGCTATAGTCCATGATGGTTAGGTCAGGACACCGGATGTTTGGTTATATCGAGTAAATAGGATTGGAATTCTTCTATTACGGAATTCGATATAGGAACACCATATTTGGTTATATCGAGTAATGGAATTACTGTTCCTTCTATTACAGGAATTCAATATAGGAACACCACATCTGGAAACCGGGATCCCTAGACTAGGATTGAGTACTAGTCTGAATGATAGAGTTATGAGCATTGTCGACAGTCTATGATTGTTTATGTTTCAGATTTTGATACATATATCTGTTACCTGATTACATGCTTTATATTTGTTTATATGATTGCATGTTTCGTTGATTTATACTGGGATTTATCTCACCGGAGTTATCCGGCTGTTGTCTTGTCTGTATGTGTACATGACAACAGGTGGGACAGGATCAGGGTCCAGGAGATGAGGAAAGATCGTGATTAGAGTGGAGGCTCCGGACTTGGATTAGAGATAGGGTTGGACACTTGACATTAGCTGTTTAAACATTAGTTGAATAAATGTATGTGGTACATGATTTGTACTTTTATATACTGAGAAGTATATATGTATGTTTTATGTCACTACGTTCCGCATTTTAAATGAAAAAAATTTTAGACCCTGTTTTATAATTGATTAATTAGTCTCAATGATGATTAAGAACTTGATTAGCGTCCGGATCCCCACACTCTGGCTCTGCTATAAGTCAATAGATTAACATATCAATCTGATAATCTGCAAATATCATTGCAATAAAATAAAGTATGTGATTTAGGGAAACTCAAGTCAAACCTAACTCGAGTTGTGCAATCCCGAATCAACATTTATTTATACCTTTCTTGCTGTCGCTCTAATACAATCAAAGTCTGGACTCAAAGTCTGTCACTGTTCAATCTGGCAATGACAATATAAATATTCTGTATCAATATTCTATTTGAATCAAGATATCTCTGTCTTATCAAATTCTGACAGTACAACAGTATAATCCTGCGATATCGGTGATACCAAACCAGTATCTAATAAATCCAATAATTTACAATCAACCACCGTACAAATCTGACATCAATTCTAGTCAATTTCATTCTGCAAATCATAATAAGTCCATATTCAGTCCGTTTCTTAATCTGACTTTGATTCTATGTTGTCTAACATGTCAAGAACAACATATATGACGTGTATTCAATTCCAACAACATCATAATTTCAAAACATGTCAAAACCTAATAAAACTTACGTCCAGTTGTAGCCTGCGTTGATATGAACACCGTACCGAAGTCGGATTTAAAATCTAACGGACGGATTGATCGCAAATCGAATTCTAAAATCAAGAATCAACTTTTCCCCTTAAATTTCGATTTTTTCTCTGATTCTTCAATTTTATGTATATATATATACCGTGCATGCTTATGACGAGGTGGCGCATTTCTTTGGAGAACACGTCTCGCGCATATGCGCGACCTATCTCGGCGCATATGCGTGAGACCATATGTCTCGGCGCGTGTTTACACGGTGGCTCGCGCATATGCGCGAGGCTTATGCTCAAAAATGACAACTCTCTGCCACCCTCGTGCACATGCGCGGATTCATGTCGCGCATATGCGCGAGGTCCTTTGGACATTCTGCGCATATGCGCCCTGCCAGGCCGCTCATATGCGCGAGAGCTCGTCCTCACACATACATATTTTTTTATCGAATTCGAACCGTGTCCCGATTAATCCTCTTATAATCATGTCAAATTATAAATCAATAATTACATATCATTAGGATCAAATTCTCGGGTATTACACAATCACAAATAAAATATTAATTTTTACACATAAGTCTTCATTGGTGTTCCAAGAAATTAATATTTTAATACACATCACTTTTGAAAATAATCCCATCTGAATTTTCTTCTCCATATAAAAACAAACATGTAGATATCTGAGTTGTTTGAATTGTGGTATTTTTTTAACCATTTGACCAAGTAATTTGAGAGATATGGTTAAAATACTAGAGCATGGTAAAACTTCCACTTCTTTGGTAACTTTAACTGTTGCTTAATTTGATCCCACTTGTGAGAAGATTTTTATCTCATGCTTGCCACCAATATTGTAGATATTAACATCAACTTTCTACAGGTCCAAGAATCATCTTAATCCCATTTGCAACGCCAAGTTTATTCTTGTTTTATCGAACCTGTAAAAAATTGTAAAAACTTATAATTACACAACAAATTATATTTTATACAATTTATTATAAAACATATAATATTTAAACATTTAATAAAACAAAAACTATATATTTATATTACAAAACATTTAATTAATATAAATTTTTTTATCTTTATCATAATGCAAAATGGGTGAGTGATTGCATATGCTTCTCGTCAGTTGAAGCCTCATGAGACCCGATATCTAGTTCATGGCTTAGAGTTGGCTGCCATTGTGTTTGCATTAAAGTTATGGCGTCATTATCTGTACGGTAAATAGTTTGTGATTTATTCGGATCACAAAAGTCTTAAATATCTCTTCACACAGCCTGACTTGAACATGAGACAGCGTCGATGGATGGAGTTGCTTAAAGACTTTGATTGTGAGATTCCGTATCAACCAGGTCGAATGAATCTTGTTGCAGATGCTCTCAGCAGGAAAGTTCAGAATGCTATGCTGACATCTCTGACTATCTCTAGAGTTCACGAGCATTTGGGAACTTCAGGATGGACTTACCAGATCAGTGGAGACTACTTTATAGTATCATCTATTCAAGTAGAGCCACATATTTTGTCCAGAATCAAAGCAACACAGAAGACCAATCCGCATATCCATAGATTCAAGGAATTGTCTCGAACAGGTCGGACAGAAAAGTTTAGTGTTGCCTCAGATGGTATTCTGCGCTTTAATGGTAGACTTGTGGTTCCTAATTTGATAGATTTGCAAGAAGCTATACTATGGGAAGCACATTGTAGTCGACACAGTATTCATCCAGGAATTCGAAAGATGTAGTATAATGCCCTGAGAGCTCATTATTGGTGGGAAGGTATGAAGAAAGATATTTCTCATTTTGTGGCTAAATGTTTAACGTGTCAACAAGTTAAAGCTGAGAGAATGAGACCTGGTGGATTGTTACATAGTCTTGATGTGCCACAGTGGAACTGGGAGCACATTGCTATGGATTTTTGGAAACATTTACCTCGTTCTAATCGTGGTTGTGATGCGATTTGGGTGATAGTTGATAGATTGTCTACATAAGCTCATTTTATTCCGTATGATAGTACTTTTAATTATATGAAAATTGAGAAACTGTACATTGATCATATAGTGAGATCGCATGGTGTGCCGGTAACCATAGTATCTGATCGTGATCCAAGGTTTGCTTCGAAGTTTTGGGGAAGTTTGCAATCAGTTTTGGGTTTAAAGTTGGCTATGAGCACTGTCTATCGCCCACAGACAGATGGTCAGTCAGAAAGAACCATTCAAATGCTTGAAGACGAGTTACGGGCAGTAGTGATGGATTTCAAAGGTGGTTGACAAGAATCATTGTCTTTGGTTGAATTCTCTTACAATAATAGTTTTCAGGCAACAATCGGTATGGCACCATATGAAGCTTTGTATGGAAGAAAGTGCAGATCGCCGATATGTTGGTAAGATCTAGGAGAAAGACAGATGTCAAAACCAGATTTTATTCAAGAAATGAAAGATAAAGTTGAATTGATCAGGAAAAAGATGAAAGCAGCCCAATATCGTCAAGCCAGTTATGCTAATAAAAGGCGTAGACAATTAGAGTTCCAAGTGAGCGATTATGTTTTCTTGAAAGTATCATCACTCTGGGGTACTATTAGATTTGGACATAACGGGAAGTTAGCTTCGCGTTATATTGGTCTCTATGTGATTGTTAGCACATTGGCTTATCGTTTAGACTTGCCGCCGAGTCTTTGATACATAATGTGTTTCATGTATCTATGTTGCGGAAATATGAGTCAGATCCGTCTCATATCTTGAATGTCGAAGATGTGGAGTTGGACAGTTCTCTTAGCTATGTTGAACATCCTGTGCAAATTTTGGACCGCAAGGAAAAACAACTCAGGAGCAAGACGATTCCATTGGTTTTGGTACAGTGGAGTAGACATGGAAGAGAAGAATCTACATGGGAATTAGAGGCAAAGATGCGACAAGAATGGCCTCATTTGTTTGAGAATGTAATGAATTACGCGATGTATTCTGAATTTCCTATGTATTATCAATCGTAATGTTCTGGATATCAGTGTTGTGTTTGTTAGATTTGGAAGACGAAATCTTTTATTAGTGGGGGAGAATGTGAGGCCCAATAAGCAAGGCCTAGCTCATTTCCATTTTATTTAACCCATTTGATAGTAGAAAAATCAGATCGCTCAATCCAGAAAGTTTCTTCCATTCCAGCAACCCGTCGTTCCTCTCATCTTTCTGAATCAGTCGCGTAGCGCCGCCCTCGGTCGGAGACGTAGCCCAGCAACTTAGCAACTTTATTCCTCCATTCTCTTTACTTCTTTTCTGCCATGAATAGGAAGTTATCGAGTTAGATCGGTCCTGTTTTCCAGCACTGTGCGTGAGCTTCGAGTCCGTTTTAGGTAAGCTTTTGGCTTCGAATTTTTGTTGTTCTTGGTGTACTAGTTTATAAAAGTGAAGTATTGAGCTTTTCCCCTAATTTCCAGCTCGTTTTTCAGATCATGAACAGTGTTTCCGACGACATTTCGGCGAGCCATCTTCGCGAGATCACCCCTGTGTGTTTAAGCTTTGTTTATTGAGGTATTAAGCTGGAAATTTCAGAATTTGATCGGGTTATATATGCTGCCGAAAATTTGATTTTTAACCGCTCCGATATAATTTGTTTTAGTCGGTTAGAATGCAGTATATTGAAGTATATAGTGAATTTGCATTGTAGGTTTTATCGTTGGACGAGTTTATCAAAAAACCCTTAAGAAATTATTGTGGTATTGTAAGTTGAAGTTGAAGTACGCTCAAACCTATATCATTATGACACTTATATTGGCGTGTAAGAATATTCGGTGAATGTTGTTTTCTATTATGTGCCTTGAATGTTTATTCTGTTGCATTCATGCATTAATTGTGTTGGCATAACATATTGAGCCTTTACTCCTTTGACGGCTATTTATGTTGATTCTGTTGAGCTATATTGATTCATCAGAGGGATGAGCGGGTTAGGATTAACCACATTCCCCGATGACAGCTAGGGACGAGCGACTTAGCTACTCGCATTCTTGATGCTACGTGCATGGACAAGTGGCAATTTGATGCTGCATTCCTGGCACGGGGGGCCACTGTTACTGTTGTTGATGCTATTCGTTTGGACTCCATTTGTTATCCGTGATTCAATTGCCACCATTCATGCATTGCATGTCATTGCATTTACTTGGTATTATTACATGTCTTTTATATACGTCGTGATTTTACTGGTTTATCGTACTGGGGTCCGACTCATGTTTTCTTTTTATGTTGTGGTTGTTTTTGATGCTATAGCAGGTCATTCCAGGGGATTTGACGCATCTGGTGGAGCTTCAGCGAGTGGTACCCAGTAGTCATTTCGTTTGTGTCAGAGTTCCCAGATATTTATATATTATACTGGTTTGATAATTTTCCAGGGAGATGCCTTGTGTAGCTATATGGTAATGTTTTTAATTTTGTTTTGGATTTTATTTGTGGTATGTTGTGTCTAGTCCTGGCCAGTGCAGCTGTAGGATATTTTTTTGGTTGATTGTGCACTTGATGTTATTTTCGAGCGTAAATTATTGTTTTTGTGTTTTGAGATTTTTGGGATGTCTTACTTACGGGGAGGTCATGCCGAAATTTTTGTAGGTCCAAATGAACGTTTTAAACTCGTTTTCGCTGTTTACACCAATTAATACTTGTTGTTTGGTAATTAAATATTAATTAAGTGGACGGGCCCTGACAGCTCTAATTGTTGTTTTATATGATAATATGATTATTTGACATGTCTATGAATTTTTATATGTGGAAAATACGATTTTTAAATGTTCATGAATTATTATGGTTTAATTTGGACATTTAAAACATTACATGCTTGGTTTCAAATAAAATGATATTATATGAATGTTTTTATTATGAGATGGAAATACGACATGTTGAAAGACATGAAGGGATTGTGACTAAATACGATGACATGTTGGAAATATCGTGAGGGTTATGGTCCAAGTCGGAGCCCGAAGATCGTGTTTCCATTGATACGAATACGTTATACGAATACGAATATGTTAATACGTTGGCCAAGGCCCAGTTGACTGGTGAGAGTGTTGCTGGTGTCCCCGCCGCCCAGTACTATGGTTTTCTCTAGATGGATCCATCGCCCAATACGATTAAGAATACGAGTCACAATCATGATCTGAATTCACAAACACGAATATGAATATTAATATGAATATGATGATATGAATATGGATACGGATATGAATATGTTTAGGTTTATATGAAAATGTTTATGCATAAGATTATGAAAACGTTTTTAATTAAGTTTTATGCACCATGAAAATGTTTACGAAAATGTTATGTTTAAGTTTATGCATCTTAATGAAAACGATATTTTAAAGTATAAGTATTTTTCACTGTCGTATGTGATCAGTATATGTAATACTTTTTATCAAGAATATGATGTGTGGAGTCTTTAGACTCACTAGGTGTGATTGATGCAGGTAAGGGTAATAATAATGTTATGAGAGGTCTTGATGGTTGACTTTGCTGGACTGAAGGTACACATAACCCGAGGACCGGCGCTAGTTTTCCGCACTAGTTATGATTTATGATTTTAAGTGATGTTAAAGATATTTTTACTACGATTTATTTATGAGTAGTTTTTCAGAGGTTATAGTATGAGCTATACTTTTCAAATGTTATTTTTAGGTTTAGTAAAACGTTTGACGATTTTACGATTTAAAATATTTTCCTTTGATTTTTAAATGTTAGTTAATTGTTTATTTTTAAAATGGTAAAAGGTATTTATATATTTATGTAAGAGGAAAAAAAATCTATCACATTTTAAGCAAAACGAATAAGAAGACGTTTCAGTTGGTATTAGAGCAAAGGTCCTGTAAAGGGTTGTGCCATCATCAACGCCAGAAAGATCAGTCATCAAGCTGCAAATTGTAAGTTTTACATGCTTTATATGATTTGATATAATGTTACCTGCATGAGGAAATGAATAATATGTTTACGTTACATGTTTACTAGCTTTTTGAGTATGTATGCTTTGCATACTTGAATTTCTAAAATGATTAAGGATATGTCACATGGCTAGAAAACTTAGATTTAAATGCACGTTGGTTACGTTAGAATTTGGAAAACGTTCCGATAAAATGCTTCCTGGACGTGCCCCTGTTAATGAGAATAAAGCCAAGAACAGTGTGAATCATCGAGGAAATGGACCTCCACCACCTCCTCCAAGGGATGCTGCTACTCGTGCTTTAGAGGGATGGCTCGTCTCTTCGAGCAGCATACAGTCACAGTCAAAGCAGCAGCAGTTACAGCAGCAGCTACAGCAGATGCAGCACCAGCAGGTACATCAGGAACCCAGGCCACCACAGGATGCATATGATCAGTTTCGGAGGCTAGTACCGAAGGAATTTTAAGGCACCACCGATCCCTTCGCTGGTGAGAGTTGGATTCGTTCATAGAGGTACAATTTTGCTATCTGAACATGAGGTATGCTGACCGTGTGAGGTGTGCTACTTACATGTTTATGGATGATGCTTCTTTATGGTGGGAAGGAGCAGAGCATGGGGTTGACATGGCTACACGTACTTGGACTCGTTTTAAGGAAATATTCTATGAGAAATACTTTACTGCTGATGTTAGAGAACGATTGATGAGGGAGTATATGAGCCTCCGACAGGGAGACTCTAATGTTGCTGAATTTATGAAGAAGTTTGATAGGGGTTGTCATTTTGTACCCATTATTGCCGGGGATCCTGTAGTGAAGCTTAGACATTTCATGGATGGTCTACGGCCTACCATACGAAATAATGTTATGATGAAGCGCCCATTTGATTATGCTACTGCAACCACTTATGCATTCCATTCTGAACCTTCCTTGAGGGACATTGATTTTGAAATACAGCGCAAGAGGCAGCACCATCAGAATAATTATCAACCAAACAAGAAGCCATATACGGGACCCCATAGACCTCAAGGGCCTCAAAAGCCCCAAGGTCAAGTCAAGAAGCAAGAACAGCAGAAGCCACCACCTGCAGCACCAAAACCTGCAGAGGCACCACCATGCAAGAAGTGCAACCGACTACATTATGGACAGTGCATGTGGGGTTCTACTATGTTCTTCATATGGAAGGAAGAGGGACACAAAGCTGCTGATTGCCGAAAGAAGAATGCACCTACCGTTGGGCGATCTTATGATATGAATGCAGAGGAAGCTGAGGAGGCCGACACTACTCTTATCACGTGTAACCTAGTCATTTAACATTTTTATATTGCTTATTATTGCATGAAATGTTAAATGGGTTATTAGAATTTAATTAGGATTAAGTTTTAACCTAGTGGAAATTAGGTTGCATGTTCTACCTTAGTTGGAATTTAAGATATGATTTTAGAAACCAAAGAAATTGGTATTAAAATTTTATGCCTTAGATTCATATGAATGATGTAATATTTCCAATAAAAGCCTTAGGGCCAAAATTAAAGAAAAATCATTATTTAAGGATTGTTAAGGGTTCGAAATCATTAAAGGATCTAATTGCAATATTTGAAAATCAAGGGAACAAAATGCAAAAGTTTCGAAAAATACAAGGGTTAAATTGAAATAAATCGAAAATTCAAGGGCCTAAAATGCAATCTTCCAAGAAATGATTAAGTTCAACACGTAATCTTCTTGCTTCGAAAATAGATGTTGCAAGGCTTCGAAAAGAGCTGTCGCAAGGCTTCGAATTCGGACATGTATTGGTTCGGAAATTGGCAGCAACTTGGAATGATTTGTGGTGTGATTTCTCAATGCCATATGCTCATCTATTTATATGCATGGTTGAGGCTTACGAGTTGTCTGTCTTTCAATGTGGTTAAATGACCATAATTCTACCGTTTTCAAAGGTGTTCAAAATGCTGATTAAATGGCTCAGTTTTAATGGCCATAATTGTCCTTCAATGAGGATTAATTACCATAATTCTACCGGTTGTTACAACTCGTTTTAGGTCTTCACATGTCTGCCCAGAATCAAGGCCTGTCCTGAGATACTTAAGCAGTGGTCATGATGTGAGGACACAAATAGGGAGCCCGGGTTTTTCCGAGTATGTGCTAGGTCTACTCAGCTTCCCTAGTTGCTGCATATTCACATATGGTTTATATAAGAGTGCTATCTTTACCTGGGTTGGTCTTTCTCCCGGTAGTCCTAGAATCCCGATCTCTTATTGTACTTGGGCGGGGATCAATTATATTTTGACTTAAGGCGGGCTAGTGCTGATGGAAACATGACGTAAGCCCTATCAGTTGAAAATACAGAAATCCAACAGGCATCGCTTCGCCTACCCGACTCGACTTTTCGTCTTCTTGGGTAACCTGATTCAACTTCCGTGGTAAATCATGATCGTTTGGTCATTCTCCGCTCAACGTCCGCGATTAACCCTCATGCCCCTATAAGTATTTGACCGCCTTCATCAATTCTCACTTTTGCAAAATCTCAATCTTATGCACATACTGATATCCATATCAGCAATTCAAATATATACAATGAACAACTTCAGTGCAATGATTTAAAAAAAGAAGTACAAAAAATTCAAAATATTTTTTCCGAACGTACCCATGGCGTGTCCTCACCTTGTCCAAAACGTATCCGACTCGTCAACCCTAAAAAAATTAACAACACGGATTTTGTCCCATCCGATATGCGGATACGCGTGTCTATTCGTGTCCGATATTTTTAAGTTGTCTATGCTACATAAAAAGACGTAGGGTTTATAACTTGTCATCCCCTTGTTTTATTTGTTTTCTCCAAGCTGTTGCAAACTCTATATCAGCAACTTTCTTGCGAGTTGTTGGTAGTGAATTGATTCAAAAGTATCTGGGAGATGGCCCTAAATTGGTTAGAGAGCTGTTTAGAGTTGCTGATGATCTATCTCCATCTATCGTTTTTATTGTTGAAATTGATGCAGTGGGTACAAAAAGGTAATTTTTTAATTAGTGGGCCATAAATAGGTGGAAATGATGCGGATGGGTACTTATTTGGTGAATGCTCCCTGCAGGTATGATGTAAGGCCCGAGATGTTATCATTGTTGTGAGACCCCGAAAATAAAATCGTATTGATAGCATTTTCGTAATTATTGAATGACATTGCTGGATAGCATTTTCGTAATTATGGATGGCATTTTCGTAATTATGGGATGGCAATGGTATTTTCGTAAATATTGGATAGCATTTTCGTAAATTTTGAGAAAATGGGCAAAATTTGGGAGGAAGCCACGTTGCCTTTAATGCATGGAATATATATATATTGTATTGATCATTTCAAAATCAGAAGGCAAGGAACGAGCGACTTTTCTCTGGAAATCCCTTTTGCTTTTCGTATGCTTAAATTCTGATTTTGTACAATTCGTCCGTCTGATTTTATATCCGGACACGCTACCGAACTCCTCTCGACACGGACTACTACTGGACGTAAGTCTTATTGAGTTTTGGTATCATTTGAAAATAGGATGTTGTTAGAATTTGATATAATTCATATATGATGTTCTGGACATGTTAGACATCGTAGAATCGAAGTCAGATCAGAAAACGGATTGATTCTGGAATTGCTATGATTTTCTGATTATATTGATTGAGAATTGAACAGATTTGGATTATAGATTGATTACAAATGGTATCGGATATGGGTTATAATTTGTAATTAATGTCTGTTAATTTGGTATTGACGGGGATACTGAAATGGTACCGTTATACCGTTAATTTGAATTAAATCCAGATTGATCAGATTGTTATGATATTGACTGGTATATTGATATGAGATTATTGATATTGTCAATACCAGACAGATTGTGAGTTCAGGACTTTGACTGAGCCAGAAACCGACGAAAGAAAGGTATAAGTCAATGTGGTATTGGGAGATCGACTTGAGTCAGTTTAGACTTGGGTTTCCCAAAATCACATACTTTAATTTATTGCATTGATATTTGCATTGAGTTGATTGATATACTTGTTCTCTTGATTTTAGACAGCAGGTATTAGAGGAGTCATCTTATGACAGAAGTGCCGTTAGTGGTGGGATCACCACGGGCACATTGCACGATGTCAAAAGATGGTGTATTGGCGGATGTGCCAAAGTCTGTCACTGGATGTTTGGCTATCGATGTGGATAGGATGGTGGCTTTTTCTATTACTGTTAATCAGTATTGTATCGATGTGGATAGATTAGTAGCTCTTCTATTACTGTTAATCGATGTCATATCGATGTGGATAGAATAAGAGTTGCTTCTATTACTGTTAATCGGTACTATATTGATGTGGATAGAATAATAGCTTCCTCTATTACTGGTAATCGATACCGTATCGATGTGAATAGAACTGGAGTCTTTTCTATTACTGTTGATCGATACCATATCGGCGTGGATAGAACTGGAGTCTTTTCTATTACTGTTAGTCGATATATGCATGCCAACTTCTGGAATCGGGATCCCTAGACTAGGGCTGAGTCTAGTCTGAATGATGTAGCTACGAGTATTGTCGACAGTTTGATATTGATTATGTTTCAGACTTTGTTACATATATCTGTTACCTGATTACATGCTTTATAGTGTTTATATGATTGCATGTTTCGTTGATTTATACTGGGAGTATATTCTCACCGGTTTATCCGGCTGTTGTCTTGTCTGTATGTGTACTTGACAACAGGTGGGACAGGATCAGGGTCCAGGAGATGAAGAGAGATATCGTGATTAGAGTGGTGGCACCGGACTTGGACTAGAGATAGGGTTGAACACTTGATAGTAGTTGTCAAACCCTAGTTTGAATAAATGTGTTGTAATACAGGACTTGTATTTTATATACTGATATGTATATATGTTTTAATTTCACTACGTTCCGCATTTTAAAAAAAAAAAAAATTAGACCCTGTTAATAATTGATTAATTAGTCCCAAAGATGATTAAGAACTAGATTAGCGTCCGGGTCCCCACAACAGGTGGTATCAGAGCGATAGATCCCTTAGACTGAGATAGAAGCTAGTGAGCGGGGTAGATTGATTTTCTTTCCTGCTTTTGATTGCTAGCATGATTTCTGTTTTAATATATGCTACCTGAATTATCTGATACTGATATGGTATTGTATATTATTGGAATGTATCAGCTGTAAGATGATCCGAGGAGGCTTGAAACAGGATTATTGTTGGAATTGCTAACCCTTTTGGTTATCAGATATGCCTCCGAGAAGAATGCCAGAACAGGGGAGTACCTCAAATCCACCCATGGATGTGACACCTACAGCAATGGAGAAATTGCTGAAAAGATTTCAGTCATTCCATCCACCGACTTTGAAAGGAACGGAGAATTCCGTGGAATGTGAAAGTTGGTTGGACGATATTGAATCGTTGTTCGAATCTTTGGAATATACTGAGGAAAAGAGGGTGAAACTGATCGGACACCAGTTGCATGACGTTGCTAAACACTGGTGGAACACGACAAAACGGGCTTTGGAATTACGAGGTACGGCCATTACCTGGAATGTGTTTAAGACTGAATTTTATCTACGGTTCTTTCCAGTTTCATATAGGAAGGACAAGGGAGCCGAGTTTGCAAACTTGAAACAAGGCCAGTTAAACATTGAGGATTATGTGGCTAAGTTCTCTACTCTGCTCCGATTTGCCCCTCATGTGGCTGGGAGTGATGAGGCTGTTGCAGACCAATTCATAAATGGTCTAAATCCTGAAATCTTTACCTTGGTGAATACCGGAAGGCCAAACAATTTTACCGATGCCTTGAACCGAGCCAAGGGAGCCGAAGCCGGTTTAATGAGACAGAGAGAGGCCTTGTTTGTGCCTTCAGCACCGAGATCACAGCTGCCTCCACCAGCTCCCCGATTTGAGAGCGGCGGTGGAAGTGGGAAGAAAGACTTCCTGAAAGCTAAGGGGAAGAAATTCAAGAAAGCTGGAAGTAGTTCATCCAGTTCGAGTGGCTCTAGACAGACTGGTCAGGGCCAGAGTTAGACAGGACCCTACTGTAGCACTTGTGGAGGGAAGCATTCCACCGAGCAGTGCCGAGGAGTGTTCGGCAACTGCCGCATTTGTAAACAGCATGGACACTTTGCTCGAGTGTGTCCACAGAGAGGTGCCCAGGGATCACAGGCAGCTGAGTCATCTGGATCAGTGGCCCAGACAGGGAGACGACCCTCTGCCGTTCATTCCTTTCAGACAGCACCGCCTCCCCAGTCTCAGCTGAGGCCAGGAGGGGGCCAGAGAGCGAGCCAGCCTCCTCGACAGCAGGCCCGACTATTTGCTTTGACTGAAGAGCAAGCACAGGATGCACCTGATGATGTCGTGGCAGGTAACTGTTTTATTTCTGGTTATCCTGCATATGTGCTGATTGACACTGGTGCATCGCATACTTTTATTTCCGAGAGATTTGTATTGAGTCATGCATTACCTATTGAGTCATTGTCTGCGGTAGTGTCTGTTTCTTCTCCGTTAGGAACATGTTTGATATCAGTGAAATCTGTGAAACCTTGTAGACTGCAGTACGATGGACATACGATTGAGCTAGACTGTATTGTGCTTGGTTTATCTGATTTTGATTGTATTATCGGTATCGATATGTTGACCAAGTACCGAGCTACAGTCGATTGTTTCCACAAGATAGTTCGATTCAGACCTGAAATGGCCGAGGAGTGGAAATTTTATGGTAAGGGTTCTTGTGCTAGAATTCCTTTGATATCTGCAATGAATATGACTCGATTGTTGCAGAAAGGAGCGGATGGATTCCTGGTATATTCAGTTGATTTACTGAAATCGAGCCCATCATTGGCGGATTTGCCAGTGGTGTGTGAGTTTGCTGATGTCTTCCCAGATGAGATTCCTGGATTGCCTCCGATCCGAGAGATAGACTTCAGCATTGAGTTAATGCCAGGAACAGTTCCGATTTCGAGAACTCCATACCGGATGGCACCGATCGAGTTAAAAGAGTTGAAAGAACAGTTGGAGGATTTACTGGCCAAGGGTTACATTAGACCTAGTGTATCTCCTTGGGGTGCTCCAGTACTGTTCGTAAGGAAGAAAGATGGGTCGATGAGACTTTGTATCGACTACAGGCAATTGAACAAAGCAACATAAATAATAAATATCCGTTGCCACGGATTGACGATTTGTTTGATCAATTGCAAGGTTCATCTGTGTATTCCAAGATTGACTTGAGATCGGGATACCATCAATTGAGAGTCAGGGAGTCTGATATCTCAAAGACTGCATTTAGAACCAGGTATGGACATTATGAATTTATTGTCATGCCTTTCGGTTTGACTAATGAACCGGCGGTATTTATGGGATTGATGAACCGCGTCTTTCAGAAATACTTGGATGATTTTGTTATCATATTCATTGATGATATATTGATTTATTCGAAGAATATGATTGAGCATGTTGATCATCTAAGGACTGTATTAAGAATTCTGAGGGCTGAAAAGTTGTATGCGAAACTGTCAAAATGCGAATTTTGGTTGAAACAGGTAGTGTTTTTGGGTCACATTATATCAGGAGATGGTATATCTGTTGATCCTAGTAAGGTTGAAGCCGTGATTAGTTGGCCGAGACCTACGTCTGTACCAGAAATTCGCAGTTTTATGGGTTTGGCAGGGTATTACCGACGCTTTATTCAAGATTTTTCGAGTATTGCCAAACCAATTACTCAGCTAACGCAGAAGAATGCTCCGTTTATTTGGTCAGAAGACTGTGAATCCAGTTTTCTGGAATTGAAAAAGAGATTGACCAGTGCGCCTGTGTTAACGATTCCTTCAGGTACTGGTGACTTTGTAGTTTATTGTGATGCATCTCACCGAGGATTGGGTTGTGTTTTGATGCAGCGGGGGCATGTGATTGCTTATGCCTCGAGACAGCTGAAACCCATGAAACTCGTTACCCAATTCATGATCTTGAATTGGCAGCTATTGTCTTTGCCTTGAAGATATGGCGACATTATCTATACGGTGAGAAATTCGAAATATATTCTGATCATAAAAGCTTGAAATATCTGTTTTCACAATCAGAATTGAATATGAGACAGCGAAGATGGCTAGATTTACTGAAAGATTTCGATTGTGAGATCAAATATTATCCGGGGAAATCCAATGCAGCAGCTGATGCACTAAGTCGAAAGATGTGTTCTTTATCTTTATCGACGATTGGTGTATCAAATTTGATTGAAGATTGTTGCTTGTCTGGATTAGTATTTGAGACAAATCGTCAGCCTCTGTGATTGTGTGCTATTCGGGCTGAACCAGAGCTACTTTTGAAAATTAAAGAAGCTCAGAAAGTTGATCAAAATATACAGAATTCGATTGCTATGGTCAGAACTGGACATCGATCGGAATATCAGGTTCGAAATGGTGTTTTGTATGTGAATAATCGTATTGTTGTGCCAAATTTTTCAGAGTTGAAACATCGGATATTGATAGAGGCGCACAACAGTCGTTTTAGCATTCATCCTGGTGGCAGAAAAATGTATAATGATTTAAAGACACAGTATTGGTGGAAACAAATGAAAGCGGACATTGCTACATTTGTATCAAAGTGTCTCAATTGCCAACAGGTGAAAGCTGAGAGGAAGAAACCAGGAGGATTGTTACAGAGTTTGTCCATTCCTGAATGGAAATGGGATCACATTTCCATGGATTTTGTGAAACAGTTACCGAGATCCTCCCGAGGTTGTGATGCGATTTGGGTCGTGATTGATCGATTGACCAAATCTGCTTGTTTTATTCCATACAAGATGACATACCGATATGACCAGATGGCTGATATTTATGTCCGAGAAGTGGTTAGATTGCACGGAGTGCCGAAGTCGATTGTTTCAGATCGTGATCCTCGATTTACATCGCACTTCTGGCAGAGCCTGCAACAAGCTCTTGGTACGAAATTACATCTTAGTACCGCATATCATCCACAGACTGACGGACAGTCAGAGCGTACGATACAGACATTGGAAGATATGTTGAGAGCTGTAGTGCTTGATTTCAGCACTAATTGGCAAGATGCATTGCCTCTTTGTGAGTTTTCGTACAACAACAGCTATCAAACGAGTATTGAAATGGCACCATTTGAAACGTTGTACGGAAAGAAGTGTCGATCCCCTCTGTACTGGGATGATATCTCTGAAGTTCCTGAGACTGGACCTGACATGATCAGAGATATGACTGAAAAAGTGAAACTTATCCAGAAGAAAATGAAGGCAGCTCAGGACAGACAAGCCAAATATGCTAACCTTCGACGACGACCGTTGGTATTTGAGGCAGGAGACCGAGTATTCCTGAAGATTTCTCCTTTCAGAGGTGTTGTCAGATTTGGCAAGAAAGAGAAATTGTCTCCAAGATATGTAGGTCCTTATGAGATTCTAGAAAAGATAAGAGATCGTGCCTATCGACTCGTCTTGCCGCCTTCATTATCAGGAATACATGATGTTTTTCATATATCAATGCTGCGGAAGTATCTCCCCGATGATTCCCACGTGATTCAACCAGACGAGACTGAGCTAGATGAGACATTGAGTTATGTCGAGAAACCGATCCGGATTATCGATCGTAAAGAAAAACAGCTCAGAACGAAAATGATTCCGTTGGTGAAAGTGCAATGGACTCGTCATGGTGTTGAAGAAGCCACTTGGGAGACTGAATCTGATATGAGACAGGAATTCCCAACACTATTTCACTGATATAAATTTCTTATACAGTTTTGTATATACACTCCTTATGGATATGATTGATTACCTGTGATTTCGAGGACGAAATCATGTCTTAGAGGGGGAGAATTGTAAGCCCCGAGATGTTATCATTGTTGTGAGACCCCGAAAATAAAATCGTATTGATGGCATTTTCGTAATTATTGAATGACATTGCTGGATGGCATTTTCGTAATTATGGATGGCATTTTCGTAATTATGGGATGGCAATGGCATTTTCGTTATTATGGGATGGCAATGGCATTTTCGTAAATATTGGATGGCATTTTCGTAAATTTTGAGAAAATGGGCAAAATTTGGGAGGAAGCCACGTTGCCTTTAATGCATGGAATATATATATATATATTGTATTGATCATTTCAAAATCAGAAGGCAAGGAACGAGCGACTTTTCTCTGGAAATCCCTTTTGCTTTTCGTATGCTTAAATTCTGATTTTGTACAATTCGTCCGTCTGATTTTATATCCGGACACGGTACCGAACTCCTCTCGACACGGACTACTACTGGACGTAAGTTTTATTGAGTTTTGGTATCATTTGAAAATAGGATGTTGTTAGAATTTGATATAATTCATATATGATGTTCTGGACATGTTAGACATCGTAGAATCGAAGTCAGATCAGAAAACGGATTGATTCTGGAATTGCTATGATTTTCTGATTATATTGATTGAGAATTGAACAGATTTGGATTATAGATTGATTACAAATGGTATCGGATATGGGTTATGATTTGTAATTAATGTCTGTTAATTTGGTATTGACGGGGATACTGAAATGGTACCGTTATACCGTTAATTTGAATTAAATCCAGATTGATCAGATTGTTATGATATTGACTGGTATATTGATATGAGATTATTGATATTGTCAGTACCAGACAGATTGTGAGTTCAGGACTTTGACTGAGCCAGAAACCGACGAAAGAAAGGTATAAGTCAATGTGGTATTGGGAGATCGACTTGAGTCAGTTTAGACTTGGGTTTCCCTAAATCACATACTTTAATTTATTGCATTGATATTTGAATTGAGTTGATTGATATACTTGTTCTCTTGATTTTAGACAGCAGGTATTAGAGGAGTCATCTTATGACAGAAGTGCCGTTAGTGGTGGGATCACCACGGGCACATTGCACGATGTCATAAGATGGTGTATTGGCGGATGTGCCAAAGTCTGTCACTGGATGTTTGGCTATCGATGTGGATAGGATGGTGGCTTTTTCTATTACTGTTAATCAGTATTGTATCGATGTGGATAGATTAGTAGCTCTTCTATTACTGTTAATCGATGTCATATCGATGTGGATAGAATTAGAGTTGCTTCTATTACTGTTAATCGGTACTATATTGATGTGGATAGAATAATAGCTTCCTCTATTACTGGTAATCGATACCGTATCGATGTGAATAGAACTGGAATCTTTTCTATTACTGTTGATCGATACCATATCGGCGTGGATAGAACTGGAGTCTTTTCTATTACTGTTAGTCGATATATGCATGCCAACTTCTGGAATCGGGATCCCTAGACTAGGGCTGAGTCTAGTCTGAATGATGTAGCTACGAGTATTGTCGACAGTTTGATATTGATTATGTTTCAGACTTTGTTACATATATCTGTTACCTGATTACATGCTTTATAGTGTTTATATGATTGCATGTTTCGTTGATTTATACTGGGAGTATATTCTCACCGGTTTATCCGGCTGTTGTCTTGTCTGTATGTGTACTTGACAATAGATGGGACAGGATCAGGGTCCAGGAGATGAAGAGAGAGATCGTGATTAGAGTGGTGGCACCGGACTTGGACTAGAGATAGGGTTGAACACTTGATAGTAGTTGTCAAACCCTAGTTTGAATAAATGTGTTGTAATACAGGACTTGTATTTTATATACTGATATGTATATATGTTTTAATTTCACTACGTTCCGCATTTTAAAAAAAAAAATTAGACCCTGTTTATAATTGATTAATTAGTCCCAAAGATGATTAAGAACTTGATTAGCGTCCGGGTCCCCACATATGATGCCCCTCAGGGTTTATTTCATCCTACTCATGTGGGCATTGTCCTCATGATAGGATGGATGGCCAAGATTTGCCCATGAATATATAGGACCCACTTTTTTTTTTAAATTGTATGTGTGACAAGATTTTACCCGTTGAAATAATGTGAGGGTAGTGCCCCCATAGGTAGGATCTCATCTACCCCCACTCAGGCGGTGAACGGCGAAATTCAGCAGACTATATTAGAATTGCTAAACCAGTTAGATGGATTTGACTCTAGAGGAGATGTTAAGCATGGTTCGCTGTCGCGGTCGCGGAGATTGGAATGGATGCTACCGTTTTAATTACAATGAAATTTCGCGGAACGGGTATTTTAAAAAAATATTATAAATATATAAAAATTAAAAATTTTGGAAAAAATTTAGAAATATGAAAATTAAAATAAATCATTTAAACAGATTATTTGATGTAAATAAGAAATTAAAATATTTTTAAAATTTTATTAACAATTTATTGAACACAATTTATATCGTCATTATATTTAAAATATTTCCAACCATATCAAAAGGTAAAAATATTATTAAAAATTATTTGTATTTAATTAATTAAAACTTTAAAATATTTTCGATTGGATATATATAAGTTCGCACAAATTTAAATCAATTTAGAGTGATGGACTAATAATAAGCATCAAATCTTATATAAAGTGATGTTACAAATTATTTAACATCAATTAAAATAGAAATATTTAATAATTAACTTAGTTTTTTTCACACTTTGTAATGAAAATTTTTCAATAGAAATAGTTAACTTGCGGTCTCTTCCTTATTAGTATTTCATTGATGGATGCAGCAGAAAGAAGACTCAAGATTCACCATCTCACATCAACCGATGTGTTTTGCTTTCCAAAGTTCCTAAATAATGTTAAGCTTGTTAAATTACTCATATCGTATGATAATAAAATAACAATGAGAAATGAAATATAAGTTGATGAAAACAAACATTTATATAGAAAGGTACCTGTAAATGTTATATCATCGAGACTAATACCATGAGGAATGACGTGGAGCTGTACAAAATTACACACAGATTTTTTGTTGTTGTTGCAGCTGTACAAATTCCTTCCGTTCCGTGCCGTACTGCGTGTCCCGATCTGTTCCGCAGTTAAATCCCAAATTTCGGTATATGAAACGTCGATACAAGCCATCAACCTACACACCTCGGAACCTCGTCAAGGTTTCTTGCGTTCCAGTTCCGAAACGGGAACGGAACGGGCGGAACGGGGATTTAACGGCGGAACGGAACGGGACACGCGGAACGGCACGGAACATAAGAGATTTGTACAGCTGCAACAAGAACAAAAAATCTGTTTGTAATTTTGAGCACATGCATTGTAGGTCTTAATGCACGTATCTTTGCTTTCTAGTACACTAATGATTTTGTTCCTTCACGTCATTCCTCATGGTATTAGTCTCGATTATAACATTTACAGGTACCTTTTTATATAAATGTTTGTTTTCATCAACTTATATTTCATTTCTCATTGTTATTTTATTATCATATGATATGAGTAATTTAATATGCTTAACATTAATTTCACTAGGAACATTGGAAAGCAAAGCACATCGGTTGATCTGAGATAGTGAATCTTGAGTCTTCTTCCTGTTGCATCCATCAATGAAAGACTAATAAAGAAGTGACCGCAAGTCAACTATTTCTATTGAGAAATTTTCATTATAAAGTGTGATAAAAACTAAGTTAATTATAAAATATTTCTATTTTAATTGATGTTAAATAATTTGTAACATCACTTTATATAAGATTTGATGCTTATTATTAGTCCATCACTCTAAATTGATTCAAATTTACGCGAACTTATATATATCCAATCGAAAATATTTTAAAGTTTTAATTAATTAAATAAAAATAATTTTTAATAGTATATTTAATTTTTGATATGATTGGAAATATTTTAAATATAATGACGATATAAATTGTGTTTAATAAATTGTTAATAAAATTTTAAAAATATTTTAATTTCTTATTTACATAAAATAATATATTTAAATGATATTTATTTTAATTTTCATATTTCTAAATATTTTCCAAAATTTTTAATTTTTATATATTTGTAATATTTTTTTAAAATACCCGTTCCGCTAGGGGTGTTCATCGGTCGGTTCGGTTCGGTTTTCGAATTTCGGTTTTTTCGGTTTTCGGTTTTACAAATATATAATCCGATATCCGAACCATGTCTTCGGTTCGATTCGGTTTTCTACCGAAATGGTTCGGTTATTTCGGTTTTGATACAATTATTTAAATTAATAATATAAATATATTATAAAATATAATATGTTATTTTTTAAAATGATTTCTTAGTAAAATATTTAAATATAAAGTACAAATGAATTACATAAACAACAATCAACTAAGTATTATTCAAAATAATTCTTCATTCACTAGCTAATATCATCTCAATAAATAATATAAAATAAAAATAACATTATTAATTTAATTAAATTTCGGTTTTTTCGGTCGGTTCGGTTTTGATTATAATCCGAAACCGAACCAAATTAATTTCGGTTTTAACATTTATATCCGAATTATAAAATTCGGTTCCCGGTTCGGTTTAGTGTTCGGTTTTTTCGGTTTGAATTTTCGGTTTTTTCGGTTTTATCCGAAGTTTGAACACCCCTACGTTCCGCGACCATTTCGCGAAATTTCATTGTAACTGGAACGGTAGCATCCGTTCCGATCTCCGCGACCGCGACAGCGACAGCGAACCATGGTTATATGTATGTATTCATTATTTGTGAATTTTAAATAGTATCAACATTTTGTGCAATATCTTTTGTGATCCAATGACTGTCTTCCTCAATTAATACTCGTTTGATGTTTAGATACATACATGAAAGATGACATTGGTTGATAATGTAAACCTTGAAGAATTTGTCATGACAAAAGATGAGTTTTCTGGAGATGATATCAAGGCCATATGCACTGAAGCTGGTTTACTTGCATTGAGAGAGTGCCGTATGAATGCTAGGCAATACCTTTATTAGTAGTATACTCTTGATTGGTGCGGTTTAAGGACAAAGTGCAACTGAACTTTGTCTTTTGCATTAATTCTCTGGAAATAGGGGTCTGGCCGATAATTCATGTATAATGAGAACAATATACGTTAAGACTGTAATTCTACAATGCTCCGATCATCGCCTTCCAATGCTTCCTGCTAAATTGGATGTCAAAGTCAATGATGTTGGATCCCGGATTTCTACACGCCCACACGCAGCGGAAGTTTTAAATTTTTTTATTTATTTTGACAATCAAAATATGATTGGCTTTGGACGCTCGTATGATTTTAACATAAACATACATAGGATGTCAGAAAATTATATCTTTGTGAATTAATCACATGGCTCCAACTAATCCGGTATAAACAGATTAGCTCTTGATGAATCCCTACGAACTTTCTTCAAGAGACTCCTTTCTTTTTCTTCTAATAAGGTCCACGACTAGATTATTTGATCCTCTTCTAATTTGCACTAGAAAAGTAGAAGATATTTTGCGTTGGAGATTAGGAGCGAGATACGCCTTAATCAAAACCCTTTTGATGGAGGCCGAAATTTTGAGAGGAGAAGGGAAGAGATTTTCGAAAATTGGAGTCTAGTGGAGGCTAGGCTTTTTCCGAAAATTGTGAATGAATTAAATTAAACTCTAAGCCTAATACACATATATATAAGCTTAGGGCCCATTAATAAATTAAAAACTTAATGGACTTAATCAATTAATTATACTAGCCCAACTAGTTAATTAATTAATTAATATTTTAAAGTTCAATTAAGAACCTTAATAATATGTATGTTGGTCTTGTACTACTACAAGTCCATTATACATATACTTATTACATTTAATTTAAATCCCTTACAAATTCAACATTTGAATTTAATATTTAAATTATAAATTCAACTCCTTGAATTTATCACCTTCAAAATTTAATATTCAATAAACTCAACTTTTGAGCTTAATAAATTAAATCATTATAAATTCAACATTTGAATTTATTATTTAAATTATAAATTCAACTCCTTGAATTTATATCACCTCCAAAATTTAATATCTAATAAACCCAACATTTGAGTTTAATAAATTAAATTATCAAATTTTATAAATTCAACTCCTTGAATTTATTTTCTCCAAATTTCATAAATTCAACTTCTTGAATTTACTAACTCATAAATTCAACTACTTGAATTTATTTTCTCAAAATTTAATTATGATAAATTCAACTTCTATATCATAATATAAATTCAACTCCTTGAATTTATTCTCTCAACGGGAACAAACGATCCAGTGCTTGTGTGACCCTCAATGGTTCAGGGATACAGCTAGCCGTGGGTTCACAACTCTTTGTGATTCAGAATAATATTTATTCTTATTCGGGATTACTCTAGTTAGCCCCATTCTTTTCATCAACACCTTGATTAAGAATGTCAGAACTCATTTCTGATTGCACCCATCGGATCATGGTAAGAGCGTCTAGTAGCATCGCCCCATGATCCCCTAGGTATCACTGATAGTGCCTGCAAGAACCAGTCGATTATAATTAACGTACAGTACGGTCACTTCATCTCATATATCCCGATCGAATCTGCAACCATTGGTTCATCGAGGGTTGCATAATAATTCGATAACTATGTGACACATAGAATAGTGGCATCGCGTGTACTATTGGAGAACTCCTTCTCCAACGTACATCTCATAATCTGGCCAGAGATTCCATGCACTATTATTACTGTTAGAGTAGATGCCCTACAAGTCAACTGTTGACTAGGAATTTTATTGACTCAAGTGTAATAAACAATCTTTATTTTAATATAATTCATTATTTCATGGTTTGTTATTTCTTTATCTGTATACCCATGTTATCAAACATAGATAAAGACCTTGATTATACTTTAATACAAATGAATCGTAATTCGATGTTGAAACTCGTTTGTAAATACTGTATGATCTAAATTCGTTCCTAGTCGATTCAGCCGCCTAAAACATGGATAAAGGTCGCTTGAGCTCGAGACTAGCATCTGTGATGTTGTGCACTGTGTTTCTTAGTAAGGGCATAGAGATGTCCAAACATGCAGATGTGTAGTCATATGATGATTATACCGAACAACCCTCCCTCGGACTTTCCAAGTGGTTATCATTCATCGAGAGGATAAGTCCGTGATTATGATTGTACACCATTAGTCCTTACGACCCGAGACAACACTGAGGCTCTATATGCTAGGGCTGTGCTTTGACTCGTTTACCGGCTCCAGGAGAGTCATCAGGTGGCGAGGTTGGGTACAGTTGCGACACATATAGGAGCCAGTGCATTGTAGTCGGGGATTCACCGCTCACCTACGGGTGTGGATATCCTATGTGATCTAATGAAATAATAGTGCATGGAATCTCTGGCCAGAGTACGAGATGTACGTTGGAGAAGGAGTTCTCCAAATAGTACACGCGATGCCACTATTATAGTTATCACATAGTTATCGAATTAATATGCAACCCTCGATGAACCAATGGTTGCAGATTCGATCGGGATATATGAGATGAAGGGATTGTACTGTACGTTAATCATAATCGACTGGTTCTTGCAGGCACTATCAGTGATACCTAGGGTGTCATGGGGCGATGCTACTAGACGCTCTTACCATGATCCGATGGGTGCAATCAGAAATGAGTTCTGACATTCTTGATCAAGGTGTTGATGAAAAGAATGGGGCTAACTAGGGTAAGCCCGAATAAAGGATTCTGTCCTGAATCACAAAGAGTTGTGAACCCACGGCTAGCTGTATCCCTGAACCATTGAGGGTCACACAAGTACTGGATTGTTTGTTCCCGTTGAGAGAATAAATTCAAGAAGTTGAATTTATATTATATAGTAAATTCAAGGAGTTGAATTTATGATAATTAAATTTTGAGAAAATAAATTCAAGGAGTTGAATTTATGAAATTTGAGAATTTAATTTATTAAACTCAAATATTGGGTTTATTAAATATTAAATTTTGGAGGTGAGGTAAATTCAAGTAGTTGAATTTATAATTTAAATAATAAATTCAAATGTTGAATTTATAATGTATTTAATTTATTAAGCTCAAAAGTTGAGTTGATTAATTAATAAATTAAAAATGGTGGATAATATGTTTAATGGGCTTGTAGGGGTACAAGTCCAACATATTAAATAATTAAAGTTTTAATGGGCTTTGATTAAATTAATGAAACTAGCTAGTTGGACTAGCCCAATTAATTAAATCAAGCTCATTAATGTTAATTATGTAATTAGGTTATTATTTTATTATAAATATTACCTTGAAACTCTAAACCTACAGACCCACCACAAAAGAATTCGTGAGCCTCCACTACCTTTTGAAAAAGAAAAATCGGCCAAGCTTTTTCAAGAGAGAAAAATATTGAGCCGTCTCTCAAATAATCTTCTCCTACGCAAAATTTCTTTCACATTCTCTAGTGCAATTTGAAAGAGGAACATACTATCTAGTCGTGGACTTGATAGAAGGATTTTTGAAGAAAGTTCGTAGGGAAGCATCAAGAGCCAGATCTGTTATACCAGATCGGTTGGTGTCCAAGTGAATTAAATTCACAAAGGTATAATTTCTAACATCCTATGCATGTTTAATTTGTTAAATCATACGAACGTCCAAAGCAATATTATTTTGTTTTTCAAAATAAAATAAAAATTTTAAATCTTCCGCTGCGTTTGGGCGTGTAGAAAACCAGATCCAACAGTGGTATCAGAGCCAGGTTTTCTGAATCGTATGATTTAAATTATATTGAATAATTTGTTTCTAACCACACAAGAAAATTTTAAGAAAAATCGATGCACCATAAAATTATTTTTCGGAAAATCAAAAAAAAAAAAAATTCGCGATCTGCCCGGAATTGTTCCGGGCAGACCGTGCGCAGGGCTGCGCGCGCTGCGCGCAGCATGCGCGCGCGGAGCGGCGCAGCGTGCAGACGTGCCGCCCCGCGCGGCGCAGCGTGCGGAGCGTCCGCACGCTGCGCGCACAGGTGGCGGCCACTGCCCGAATCGTTCGGGCAGCGGGCGGCAGTGAGGGCGACTGCCCGGGATCGTCTCGGGAAGCGTTCTGATTGGTGGGATTGAATTGTTTGGGCCCATGATGCAATTTTCTGATTTTTCAAAATTTTGGGTAAAATTGATATTTTTAAAAATTGGTTCAATTTTTATTTTGGAAAATTAACTTTTGAAAAATTTATAATTTTCTTGTAAAATAAATAATTAGAATACGATTTTAATTATTTATGGTAAAAATGAGTTTTTACAAGAAATTAATTATTATTGATTTAATTGGAAATTAAATAAAAGATTTTATTTAATTTATTAAATTATTTAATAATTGTGGTGGTTAGTGATAAAATTATTAGATATATGATTTATCAATGAATTAAATTGTTTAATTAAATTGATGTTAATATTTGATATTAAATGCATGAAGGATGATCGAGAGCCTTGACCAATGTGTTATGTGTGTGTTAGGATATTTTACTGTTTTATTCATTTTGTTAATATTTGATATTATTAAAGTGGGCCTGGTTTATGGCCCGTTCTCACCCCATGAGATGTATCTCTTATGTGCCATGGCTATTCAAATGTAATAATTAGAAATAGTGGGAGATCAAGACTGGAAGATGGTGGGCCCGATGATCAAGATGAAGACATGTAAAATATTGGAAGCTTTTGTAATAAGTTGCATTTGCATCCCTGAATTCACCTAGGTTTGGACCTTGATCCATGTATGGCTCACATGGATCTAATAGTGTTGGCGATCGATCATCCTTATTTATTGTTGAATGTCATATTATGATATATGTGATATATAGTAGTATGCATGTATGTATATTATTATTATATAATATAGTTGCATGAATCCTGCAAACATACAAACTCGTGGCACACGATTTTTAAATTAAAATGATGAGACAATTTTAAAATTAAAATCCCTCATTTTGAATATGATTCAAAATTTATATCAAATCGAAAAAGTAAAAATTAAAAGAGTTTAATTTTTTCCTTGCCTTCCATCAACCGTGGTTGCATGTTGATCGCTACCCGCGGACAGTGTCTGGCTCATATTATTGGGGAGGCCTGTACGCCGGAAAGCTGTGAATTCCACCGGACATATGATGTGAATTGAGCGGAACTCCCATGACTTCGGCTCATATTATTGGGGGAACTCATGGCGGCCGTCCACTACAATTCAATATTGATGGGTTGGTTTGACACGTGAAAATAAACGGCGTCATATTATTGGGCCCTTATTAAACGTGAGGCAAAACACGCGGAGGTTGCATAGGGATGCAATTGGACTCTACCTTTTAGAAATTATAATTGGCTGATATTATTCGAGATTATAATTGGCTAATTGGACTCTACGTGCCTACTAAGGAAATACGATTTCACTTTTTCATCAGAGGGTGGTGAAAATGTCAAAATAGTGGGAGGGTAATTTATAAAATGAAATCCATATTTTATATCTTAGAATTATTTTAAAATTATTAGTAACCTTTATCTGTTTTCATTTTCATTATATTTACGATGTCTACTCGTAACCCGCTTTCAATCATTCTCGATCAAAACAAACTGACTGGCCCTAACTATCATGACTGGTTTCGAAACTTAAAGATTGTTCTGAACTCGAAAGGATTGCGTATGTGCTTGATAAGAAGCCAATTAAGGAGGCTCTTCCTGATATCAGTAGGACTGAATTAGCTAAGCTTGAGAAACATTGGGATCATGATCTCCAAGCTAAGAGCTACATGTTGGCTTCGATGTCGAATGAACTTCAGAGGAGGTTCGAGGAGGCGGTGAATGCTGCTGACATTCACCTTCATCTGAAAGAATTGTATGATGTACAAACTCGTTCAGAAAGACATGCGACTGTTAAAGAGCTCATGACTACACGCTTGCGAGAAGGGACTTCGGTCCATGAGCATGGTGTGAGGATGATTGGGCTCATTGAGAAGTTGGTGGGACTCGATTTGGTTATACCTACTGAGCTCTCGACTGATATTCTCTTGCTGTCTTTGCCTGCCTCGTTCGATGGATTTGTGGTTAATTTTAATATGAACAAGCTTGAGGCCACCTTTGAAGAGTTGGTCAACATGCTTACTAATTATGAGGCCACAGTTAAAAAGGAAAAGCCTGTTCTTCTAGTGGGTTCTTCGTATGGTACGAAAAAAGGAGCCCCAAATAAAGGCAAGAAGCGTTCTGCCCCTCCAAAGAAGAACAAGCCCAACAAAAAGCCATACAAGAAAGCAAATCTGGGGCCCTCAAAGCCTGAAAAGTCAGAACAAGTCTGTTTCCACTGCAACAAGCCTGGACACTGGAGGCGTAATTGCGCGGAGTATCTTGCCCAGAAGCGTTCTGGCCATGGTATGTTTTATATTGAAGTTAATGTTTCTATTAATTCCTCTTCTTGGGTATTGGATACCGGATGTGGTGCTCATCTATGCAATGATTTGCAGGTGATGGGAAGAAGCAGGAGACTTAGAGATGGTGAGACCTTTCTAAGACTAGGAAATGGAGCAAGAGTTGCTGCCACTGACATTGGAGACGTTACTTTAATTTTGGACAATAATTTTAAGTTTTTTTTTTAGAGACGTTTTATTTGCTCCTGAATTGGTTAAAAACATTATTTTTATTTCTATGCTTGATAGGGATGGTTGTTCTTGTGTTTTTGCTAAAGGTGTTTGCAATTTATACAAGAATGAATGTTTGATTGGAACTGGAGAATTGACAAACGATCTATATAACTTAAAATTGAAAGATATTTCGTTAAACAATGTCCAAACGCATACAAAAACAACAACAAACAAAAGAAAAATAGAAGATCCAAATCCCGCACAAATATGGCACGCTAGACTAGGTCATATTTCTCAAAGAAGGATGCACAAGCTAGTGGGAGAAGGCATGTTTGATTTGTCAGACATAAATTCTCTACCAACTTGTGAGTTCTGTCTAAAAGGAAAAATGACTAAAACTCCATTCAATGGAAACGTGGAACGTGCGCATGGTCTACTGGATTTGATCCACACGGACGTTTATGGCCCGCCAAGTGTTAGCACAAAATTTGGATATTCCTACTTCATTACCTTTACTGATGACCATTCGAGGTATGGGTACGTTTATTTGATTAAACACAAATCTGAAGCATTTGAAAAGTTCAAAGAATTCAGATCTGAAGTAGAAAATCAGCTAGAAAGAAGTATTAAGGCACTTCGATCTGATCGAGGTGGAGAATACTTAAGTGCTGAATTTTTGGGTTATCTAAAAGAGAATGGGATTCTCTCACAGTGGACTCCACCAGCAACACCACAATTGAATGGTGTTTCTGAACGTCGAAATCGAACCTTGATGGACATGGTTCGATCTATGATGGGATTCACTGAATTGCCTATATCGTTTTGGGGCTTTGCGCTTGAAACTGCGGCAATGTTGTTGAATAATGTCCATACAAAAGCAGTGGATAAAACACCATATGAGATATGGATGAGAAAAACTCCCAAATATTCTTACATGAGAATATGGGGATGTCCTGCTTATGTGAAGCAGACAGTGGGAGACAAATTGGATAGTAGATCCACTTTGTGCTACTTTGTAGGATATCCAAAGAATTCTGTTGGATATTATTTCTATCATCCAAATGAAGCAAAAGTGTTTGTTTCAAGAAATGCCACCTTTTTGGAAAAGGAATTTCTATTAGATAGAAAAGGCAAGATGATAGAACTTGAATAAATTCAAGATACTCCATCAACTATAGAAGTTGAACACATTTCCCAAGAACCAGTAGTTGAAGTACAAGCTTCTAGAAGGTCTGATAGGGTTATTAGACAACCTGCAAGATATACGCTTCTTCATGAACAAGGCCATGATGAGTCTTGTGTTGGATGTGATCCAATGAACTTCAAAGAAGCATTATCTGATACTGATTCAACCAAATGGCTTGAAGTCATGCAGTCAGAAATGGACTCTATGTATTCAAACCAAGTCTGGACATTAGTGGATCCACCTCAGGGAATCGTTCCCATAGGATGCAAATGGATCTACAAAAGAAAGCTTGGGGCGGATGGGAAGGTAGTGACCTTCAAAGCAAGACTGGTTGCTAAAGGTTATACTCAAAGGCAAAGAGTTGACTATGAGGAAAATTTTTCACCAGTTGCTATGTTTAAGTCCATTAGAATACTATTAGCCATAGCAGCATGGTATGACTATGAGATATGGCAAATGTATGTAAAGACTGCTTTCCTCAATGGAGACATCAAAGATGAAATTTATATGTCTCAACCCGAGGGATACATATCAGTAGGAAGTGAGCATAAGGTATGCAAACTTCAGAGATCAATATATGGTCTCAAGCAGGCATCAAGGAGTTGGAACCTTAGATTTGATAGCACTATCAAAGAGTTTGGTTTTGCTAAGAATCCTGAGGAACCGTGTGTGTACAAGAAAGTTAGTGGGAGTGCAGTGACATTCCTAGTACTTTATGTTGATGATATCCTGCTCATTGAGAATGATGTAGGATTATTGCAATCAACTAAAGTATGGTTAGCCAGTAAATTCTCCATGAAGGACATGGGTGAAGCATCCTATGTATTGGGAATACAGATCTATAGAGATAGATCAAAAAGGATGTTGGGGCTCACCCAAGCCACATATATCGATACCATTATAAAACGATTCTCTATGGAAGAGTCCGAAAGAGGATACTTACCAATGTGTCATGGTATTGCTCTATCTAAATCAATGTGTCCCAAAACTGATGAAGAGATAGAGACGATGACACGTATTCCATATGCGTCAGCTATTGGTAGTATTATGTATGGTATGATATCGACTCGTCCTGATGTTGCTTATGCTTTGAGTGTTACAAGCAGATATCAAGCGAACCCTGGTCCAATGCATTGGAAGGCCGTGAAAGACATTCTAAAGTACTTGAGAAGGACTAAGAACTTGTTCATGGTCTATGAGGGTGGAGAATTAAAATTGGAAGGCTACACTGATTCTAGCTTCCAATGGGATGTAGATGATTCGAAATCGACCTCTGGTTTTGTATTCATGCTTAATGGTGCGGCTGTCTCTTGGAAAAGTTCCAAGCAAGACACCGTTGCGGATTCCACCACTGAAGCTGAATACATTGATGCATCTGCTGCAGCGAAAGAGGCAGTTTGGATGAGGAATTTTGTCCAAGAGTTGGGCGTTATTCCTAATGGAGTTGATCCAGTCCCGGTGTACTGCGACAACACTGGTGCCGTTGCGCTAGCAAAGGAACCAAGGTCTCATCAGCAATCCAAACATGTACTGAGGAAATTCCACATCATCCGGGAGATTGTGGGAAGGGGAGACATATCAGTCGAAAGAGTCCCCTCTGCAGATAACGTTGCCGATCCACTTACGAAGCCCTTGCCAGGACCATTTTTTGATAAGCATCGCGAAGAAGTGGGATTAAAGTTTATGGGTAGTTGGCTCTAGGGCAAGTAGGAGATTGTTAGAGTAGATGTCCTACAAGTCAACTGTTGACTAGGGATTTTATTGACTCAAGTGTAATAAACAATCTTTATTTTAATATAATTCATTATTTCATGGTTTTTTATTTCTTTATCTGTATACCCATGTTATCAAACATAGATAAAGACCTTGATTATACTTTAATACAAATGAATCGTAATTCGATGTTGAAACTCGTTTGTAAATACTGTATGATCTAAATTCGTTCCTAGTCGATTCAGCCGCCTAAAACATGGATAAAGGTCGCTTGAGCTCGAGACTAGCATCTGTGATGTTGTGCACTGCGTTTCTTAGTAAGGGCATAGAGATGTCCAAACATGCAGATGGGTAGTCATATGATGATTATACCGAACAACCCTCCCTCGGACTTTCCAAGTGGTTATCATTCATCGAGAGGATAAGTCCGTGATTATGATTGTACACCATTAGTCCTTACGACCCGAGACAACACTGAGGCTCTATATGCTAGGGTTGTGCTTTGACTCGTTTACCGGCTCCAGGAGAGTCATCAGGTGGCGAGGTTGGGTACAGTTGAGACACATATAGGAGCCAGTGCATTGTAGTCGGGGATTCACCGCTCACCTACGGGTGTGGATATCCTATGTGATATGATGTAAATGTTGGATCTGGTTTTCTACACGCCCAAACGCAGCGGAAGATTTAAAATTTTTATTTTATTTTGAAAAACAAAATAATATTGCTTTGGACGTTCGTATGATTTAACACATTAAACATGCATAGGATGTTAGAAATTATACCTTTGTGAATTTAATTCACTTGGGCACCAACCGATCCGGTATAACAGATCTGGCTCTTGATGATTCCCTACGAACTTTCTTCAAAAATCCTTCTATCAAGTCCACGACTAGATAGTATGTTCCTCTTTCAAATTGCACTAGAGAATGTGAAAGAAATTTTGCGTAGGAGAAGATTATTTGAGAGACGGCTCAATATATTTCTCTCTTGAAAAAGCTTGGCCGATTTTTCTTTTTCAAAAGGTAATGGAGGCTCACGAATTCTTTTGTGGTGGGTCTGTAGGCACTAGTGGGTATTAAGATTATCTTGAATTTATTATTTTCTCGAAATGAAGCAAATGCAATAGAAATAATATTCAAGTATTCATACTAAGCTCAAGAATTTGCCTCCTTTTGATTTCTTATGTTCTGAGATATCTAGAAACCTTTATGTTAGGTATAATCTGCATATCGATATATATATATATATATATATATATATATATATATATATATATATTTTTCATCATGTTTAGGTGACACGTGTAGATTTCAAGAAAGCGAAATACAAGGTAATGTTCAAAAAGGAAGAAGGCGCTCCGGAGGGGCTTTACATGTGATGATTCTGGGGTTGACAAAGAGGAAGAGGGATGTGGACTCGTGAATACTCAGTCATTTTAAAAGCTTTGTGAGAGAAATAGTTATGACAAACTGGGAGGTGTTATATTTGGCAGCAAAGTTAAGATTCTATGCCAACGGCATTCACATCTGTTCTTGACATGTTTTTTTCAAAGTTCTAGTTATCAATGGCAAAAGGAAGCAACTGCGAGATCCAAGATGAACATTTGATCCTCTCATGTGAACTTAAATGTTTATTTTCAATAAATTTAGCAACGATTTTATAAGGTTTCATTCTATTCTATTTTTGATATTCACTCAATCCCTACAACGCACTTCTTGTTTGTGAGGCTCGGGGTCGAAGAAGGCGGAGGGTGATCAACGGTGTCATGAGATTGAACGGACAATGAGCGGTTCTTGGTAGGCTTTGATAGAGATTAATCCCCTGCTCTTCTCATTCATGAATGGGGTTAATATACATGTACAAACGTAAATTAAGGCTAGAGATATGTACAATAATCAAGCTAATAATAAACATAAACTAAGCCTAGAATATTGCTAGAATAATGTACAAGTATGATTTTAAGCCTAGAATATTGCTAGAATAATGTACAAGCATGATTTTAGGATAGAAGAATTGTATTATATAACACACCCCCGCAGGCGAAGCGGGAGGTAAGCGGACGCTTAGACTATCCTGAAAATCATCAAACAAAATGCGAGGAAGACCTTTGGTGAAAATATCTGCAATCTGATATCGTGATGGAACATGCAGGACACGTACTTCGCCACGTGCAACTTAGTCATGAACGAAATGAATATCCAATTCAATATGTTTAGTGCGCTGATGTTGTACGGGATTACTGGATAAGTAGATCGCACTGACATTATCACAGTAAACAAGTGTAGCTTTTCGGAGAGGACAATGAAGCTCAAGTAGTAAGTTCCTGATCCAGCAAGACTCTGAAACAACATTAGCTACACCTCTGTATTCGGCCTCGGCACTAGACTTCGAAAGAGTCGGTTGACGTTTGGACGACCATGAAATGAGGTTGTCGCCGAGAAAAACACAACAACCCGAAGTGGATCGGCGAGTGTCGGGACAACCTCCCCAGTCCGCATCTGTATAAGAGACCAATTTGCCAATAGGAGATGTATAAAGATGTAAGCCGAGCATAAGAGTGCCCTGAATGTAGCGCAAAATGCGCTTAAGAGCATGCATATGCGCATTCTGTGGAGCATGCATTTGAAGACAAACTTGTTGCACTGCATAAGATATATCAGGACGAGTGAACGTGAGATATTGTAGTGCACCCGCAAGCTGTCTGTATTTTGGTGGATCATCAAAAGGAGCATATGTAATGGCACCAAGTTTGGACTTAGTGTCAACTAGAGTAAGGCACCTACTGCAGTTGGTCATGCCAGCCCGTTCTAGTATCTCCTCGGCGTTGCGAAAGGAAGAGGCCATTCGTATGTTTTGTGACACTACTCCCCAAAAAATAACTCAATGGACCAAGGTCCTTCATGGCGAACTCCGATTCCAAAAGGGACATGATAGACTTGCGAAGATTATCGGAGGAAGCTGTGAGAATAATGTCATCAACATATAGTAGAATATATGCAACATCAAAACTCTTCCTGTAAATGAATAGTGAATGATCATAGTTGTTTTGAGAAAACCCAATGGAGGAGACATAGTCTGCAAAACGCTGATACCAGGCTCGTGGAGCCTGTTTTAGGCCATAGAGAGATTTTTGTAACAAGCAAACATGATCAGGATATTTGGGATCTTTGAATCCCAATGGTTGATGCATATACACTGTTTCATGGAGATGGCCATGTAAGAAAGCATTCTTGACGTCAAGCTGGTGAATTGGCCAAGAATGTGATAAGGCAATGGTCAGAACAACCCGAATGGTAGCAGGCTTAACCACATGACTAAATGTTTCATCACAATCCACACCTTGCTTTTGAGACCTGCCATCACCTACAAGACGGGCTTTATACCGCTCAAAATCACCGTTAGACTTCCGTTTATGACGAAAAATCCACATAGAACGAATAACATTCACATTAGGTGGACGAGGCACTAATTTCCATGTTTTATTTTTAATAAGAGCATTATATTCATCTATCATTGCATCCTTCCAATTTGAGTCATGGAGAGCGTTTACTGGATTTTTTGGTACGGGTGAAATGATTTTAGTGGTCGTGGAGCTCAAATTAGTGTCATATTTGTGGTTGGGTTTAAAAATGCCATGTTTACTTCTAGTCGTCATTCCATGAAACACGGGATGAGTAGTATTCGGCCTGGGTGAGGATGTGTTGGGCTGTGATTGTAAGTTTTTCCTTGTAGCGGTGGTAGGTAGCATAGAACTGCTGACTGGGTTCAGCCGTGCCATGGGGTGAGGAGAATTTATTTGGGTCATAGACTGACTTGTAAAAGTAAAGGGGATAGGTGGAGCTTGAGAGCCAAATGGGGCCGAAACAGAATGTGGGGCTGGAGATGTGACAGTGCTAGGCTGATCCGTAGACTGAGAGTGAGAGGATGAATTTTTCGGACTATGTTTGTGCATTTGATGAAGTAGAAAAGGAGGTATGCCATTGTCTAAGAATTCGTATTCATGAGATGAAGCAGTATGAATCTTGGAGAATGGGAATTCATTTTCAATAAAATGCACGTGACGACACACAAAAATTCTTCCGGTTGACATGTCATAGCACTTATAACCACGATGGTTATGAGGGTAACCTAAGAAAGCACAAGGGGTGGAGCGTTGTTGTAGCTTGTTAATTTTGGAGGAAGGAAAAAGGGGAAAACACAGACAACCAAAAACGCGGAGATGAGAAAAGGAAGGATCTTGTTTATAAAGATTATGAGTTGGAGATGAGTAACCTAGAACTTTGGCAGGTTGAACATTGAGAAGGTAGGTAGCCATCTCAAGTGCATGGTGCCAAAAGGAACCCGGAATAGATGCATGTGCAAGGAGAGTGCAAATTATATTATTGATTGATTGAATATTTCTTTCGGATTTTCCATTTTGAGGTGAAGTGTAAGGACAAGAGAGACGAAGTCGAAGGCCATTATCATTGCATAATCTTTGAAATGAACCATTAACAAACTCTGTACCGTTATCACATTGAAAAGTTTTGATGGGTCTTTCAAATTGAGTTTTGATAAGAGCATGAAAAGCTTTGAAGAATGGAAAAACTTGTGATTTTTTAGCAAGAGGATAGGTCCACAAAAATTTACTAAAAGCATCAAGAAAAAGAATATAATAGTGATGCCCACTTGAACTTGCAATAGGTGAAGTCCACAAGTCACTATGAATAATATCAAATGGTGAAGTAGTAACAGACATAGAGTCACTAAAAGGCAACTTTTTAAGTTTACCAAGAGGACAAGAGAAACATGATTGTTTAGAAGCTTTATTACAAGAAATTAAATTGCTTTGACAAAGAGAATGTAAAACATTGTCTCCCGGATCTCCAAAACGATTATGCCACAGGGTAGAGGACAAAGCCGTGAGAGCCGAGGGGGAGAATGATTTAGTGGGTTGATTATTTGAGAAGATAAGATATAGATCGCCCATGCTTTCACATCTCATTATTTTGGTCCCTGTCTGTAAATCATTCACAGAAAATCCAAAAGGATCAAATTCAACAGAAACAGAGTTGTCGGTGGTAAATTTACGAGCCAAGATTAGGTTTTTGATGAGTTTAGGAGCATGTAACATATTGTTTAAGGATAAAGATGGGTGAGGTTTAGGCAAAGAAGTACTTCCATGACCAATAATTGGAATCAAATGGCCATTGCCAACAACAATATGATGATGATTATTGCTCGAATTAAAATAAGAGGAAAATATACCTTGATCCGCCGTCATGTGAGATGTCGCTCCGGTGTCCATGTAGTAGTTTCCATCTGGCTAAGAGAGCGACATGGTGTGCATGGCTGTCTCGACATCCGTAGGAATGTATTCAGCATTAGACGGAGCATAAGAAGCTGTATAAGCCTGCTGAGGCCTTGGGCCAAGAACACCAGATGCCCTATTAGGGTAATTTTTCCTAGGTTGTTGCTGCCATGGACTAGAAGGAAATGGGCACGGTGGAATGGCCCATGGAGCTCCCCATTGTTGTTGTGCCCAGTTTCCCCAAGGAGTCTGCCACTGCCAGGGACGTGGCAGCTGTGGGTTTGTGGCAAAAACAAAATTTCCAACGCCATTGGCGGCGCCACCACCGTTATTCCCTCCACGGTTGGATTGGTAGTTACCTCGGCCATAATTTTTCTTTTTGTTCTTGCTGTGTTTATTATTATTCTTGCCGGCAGTATTGGGTGAGTGACCATCATCCAAGGGTTGAATGCCATTTGCGGTGGCTAGTAAGGCGGTGGCGCCACCACCTTCCTTGGCTGCAGCGCTTTTAATTGTTCTTTCCCGCAATTTAAGGCGAGACCTGCAATTTTCAAAGGTAGGCAAAGGATCCTGATTCTGAATGTAATCAACAACCCCAGAGTAAGCCTCCGGTAACCCTCCCGTGAGCTTAAGAACGAGACGGCTGTTGGTCACATGTGCATCGACATCGGCTAATCTATCCGCCAAAGATTTCACATGATTACAATAAGCATTAATGGATGGAAAAATTGGCAAAGTCGAAAACGGCCAATTCTTCTTCGAGATGAGTAGCACGAGAGCCCTTATTGTCACGAAATATGCCCTCTAAACTCACCCATGCAGCCTCTGCAGAATCATCTTTAAACAAGATGGCATGAAGTAAATCAGGAGAGATTGTACTATAAATCCATTGCAAGACAGCGGCATCGAGACGCGGCCAAATTTCAGGCTCAGCAGCCTTTTTGGCTTCATATATCTCCTTTTCTTTAGTCTCGTTGGGGGATGAATGTGTTCAAGGAGATTATGAACCCTAAGTTGAACTTTGAAAAGTGCATCCCATGAATGGTATTGACCGGTCTCATTATCCAATGTGATTGGAATGACTGATTTCACATTGGTTATGGAGAGGGCAGGGTGAAATTTTTCTTTGATTTCAGACATGATGAGGATGAATGGAAAAAAAAGAAGTTAGAAAAACAGAGGTTTGAGGGCTGCGTGAGTAAGGAGAATCCCAGGAATTGAAAATCCTAGAGCTCTGATACCATGATAGAAATTAATCCCGTGCTCTTCTCATTCATGAATGGGGTTAATATACATGTACAAACGTAAATTAAGGCTAGAGATATGTACAATAATCAAGCTAATAATAAACATAAACTAAGCCTAGAATATTGCTAGAATAATGTACAAGTATGATTTTAAGCCTAAAATATTGCTAGAATAATGTACAAGCATGATTTTAGGATTGAAGAATTGTATTATCTAACACGCTTCTAGGAAAAGGGAACATGAATTAACCGATCTTAGAAGGAGAGGAATTCCAAAAATGTGCAGATATAATACTGTGCAGTTGAGGAGGGTTTAAAAGATTTGATAGGTACTACTCATACCAAAAAGGTGCATCTTCCTTTCGAGAGCTCGTCATGAAACGACCTCGATTTTTTTTTCTAATCATAAATCATAAATTCTAAATACTAAACTAAATAAAATAATTCAACCTAGTCATGAATCATAATAATTTATCAATTTAAATCTAAAGGTGATGAATTAAAATCCTAAATCATCGGCTACCCAAAAATTCCTAAATCAACCTTTGAAAAGATCGGCTAACAATAAAAATAAAGCATAAAAATATCTCTAATAAAAATCATTAGCAAAATCTTTAAATCATAAATCTATCTAGCTAGTGCGGAAATATAAAGGCCCTCAGGTGTGTACTGTTGTACTTGATCGACTCAATCGTCACCACCTCCAAAAATCATCAAATTCTGTATCATACAAACCTAGTGAGTCTAAAGACTCAACACGTTCTAAACATAGATAACAAATAATACGTATACATCCACATACATTTAAAAATCATATTTTTATTTAAAATAATCTTTTGAACATAAATAAACCATTAAAAATTATTTGAACATAAATAAATCATAAATAGTTAAATCATTTTAAAATAACTTTAAGCATAAATAAATCTTTTAAAAAAATCATTTAAAAATAGCTTTAATCATTATCATAAATCATATATAATAAAATCATTAAACTCGTAAAGCTTTCAATCATATGTCATTTTGTGCGAAGTTTGATCCTTGAAAGTGACTAGCTTTTATCATTTGGTCGACTGCAGTCTTAGTTCCACATGGTCCATGGGGGTATGCACTAGGCTCCACCGTGGAAATACGATCGTCGGGTAAAAAGACCTTGGCCCGTAAACGGGGTCCTTCTAGGGCCTTGGCCCGTATATGGGCTCCCTATGGGGTCTTGGCCCTCACGTCATCCCCACAAGATCATATATCATATCTTTTGTCACAGTCAATTCACATCCCTCAAAATATTTTTTTTCCTTTAAAAATCATAAAATAAGACAGCTTTCCAAAAAATAACATTTTAGACAGTATAAATTGCACAGCTTTACCATCAATCGTAAAAATACATATTATCATCAAAATCATCATAATAAATTATAAAATATCATTTTACATGCATTTTTATCCTTCAGGACGCTGCCAAGCGTTTTCGTATTTTTCCTAAGTGTAAAAAGACCTTTTTTCCCCTTGACGTAAAAATTCTAGAATTTATATTTTTCTCACTTTTTAATTACATGGAATTATTTTAAATAATTATTTAAGCTTACATGAATTTTCTCATATTTTTATTTGACTTAATCGATGACTTTTAATTTAATCTTTAAATGTGATGTATTAATGTATTTTAATCCCGAATTAAACCAAACCTCAGTATAAAATTCCCAAATTAAAAACTTAGACTTTTAATAATTATTTAAGCTAAAAAAATAATTTTTTCATAATTTTATAAAGCCTAAAACTAGGTGTTTCAATTAATTCGTTAATTAACGTTTTGTGCGGCGATTAAATCCTGGAAATTCCAAAACTCGTTATTTTGATCCCAAATTTTAAACATAACATTTTTAGTATTTATTATACCCTTAGGAGCCATGAACAGCACCCATGGACCCATGGTTCTATTTTTTTTGTTCTAAAATTCGAAATATTGACACCTAATCAAAACCACCGAGCCATCTCCCAATTTACTCGAGCCGCGCCCAAGCCACCTTGAGCCAAACCCTATCCAACCCACCTAGGCACCTCCCTGACCAAGCTCGGCCCCTAGAACAAGACCATAGCTCAACCAAACTCTCCTGGAACCAAGCCACAAAAATCTGTGCGTGATCCCTTGCTTGCCCAAGACTCCTATTGACCCTAGGACTCCTCTAGCCGTCTAACCACTGACCACCCACGAACCTTACTGACCCTAGGCTAGTCCCAGACCCGAGCCACCCCAAGCCCAAGCCCCTGAGCCACGCACGAAACCCTGCACGAATATAGCAGCCTCGCGCGTAATTAACCTCCTGCATGCGCTTCCACATTTTGGCTCGGCCTTCGCTGGACAAGCCACACCCCTGAACCCAGACCTTCCTAACCCTCACTGGACCACGCCCACACCCAGCCAGACCAGCCCATCCCCTAGAACCCGGACGCGAACCACCCTCACGCGAACAGCAGCTTACCCGCATGTGCTTCCCTCTCGTGTCGCTCGCTTTTGGCTCGAGGCACGCACCCAACAACTCCAGCCCCTGTCCCGACCCATGCCCATGACCCTAGGACCCTGATGAACAATCTAGCCCAGCCCCTAACCGAGCTGCACCACCTCCTTCCCTCGGCTGCCTAGTTGCGTGCGCATGGGAGAGTCCTAGTTAACTAAGACTCTTCCTTAGCCACCACCCTCGACCCTAGCCGCCCTAGGACCCTACCTAGCCTTCGGACCTGACCCTGGCCAAGTCCCCCAACCAGCCCTGGCCAGCCCCCAAGCCCCATGAAAAAGGAATGAACCACTTGAACCATACAGAAGACAAAGCTCGAAACTCACAGTTTCTTTTGTTTAAAAAAAATCCTACGGTTTCAGCCTTGTTTTCTAATTTATTTATCATGTTTTGATCATATTCCAATCATCTATCATCCTAACTTGGCAGCGTATCGTTGGATTAAAAAGAGTTTTTCATAGAAACGTAAAAACGTCGTATAAACGTTCTATCGTAAAAATTATCGAATGCCTATTTTTTTCATGCATAAACAATTAAATCATGCATAATATGATTTGTATGATGTTAAAATAGTTTAGGAAACGTGCCTTTGCATTTTAGAACGCTCGAATAAACGATCTTTGGCGATGGTACGATGTTGGACGACCGGACGATGAAGAACTCCTAGCCTTTTCTTCTCCCCAAATTTTCGAAATTGTGGTGTGTGCTTGGTGTGTGTTTTACGGCTGATGGGTGAAGAATTGTGGTGTTAAATGACCTAGGTTTAGCTATTTATAATTTAATTAACATATTAATGGGTTTAGGTTTTGGGCTTGCAACTTAAGGGTAATTGGGCCTACTTAAATTAATTAAATTGGACCCAATAACACTTAATTAAATAAAACATAAAAGTTTATAAAATAAGTTTCCCAAAAATTATATTTTTGATATTTTAAAACTCCTTATTTGCCCAAAACCGGCTTCCCGGGAAAAATCGAGCTCGATTCTTAAAATAATTCGAACTCTACCATTTTTAGAAAATTTAAATCATTTTTAATCATATTAGGAAGCCTTACCATTATTTAATGAAAAATACATATTCTTGTCTTGGTCGTCCCCGGTCTCCTTTTCCATGCCTATTATCGAATATTCGGGTAAAATCCTTATTTTCATGAAATCATGTCATATAATCATTTAATCATGCAATTTTATATTTAATCATATAGTAGACACCATGTTAGCATTTAAAAGCAATCAAATAAAACAATTAAGTAATTAAAATATTTTTGCATCCATGTGGTTTACGTGGACTGATTTTTCGGACGTTACACATCATATAAAGCCTCTAAAGTTAAACGTGTTTGGCTTATGGTAATTTTGATATGGGTGACCCCCTGGGAAGTTTCCTAGGGTGCGTGTGAGTGAAGACATAAGCACGATAGAAATACTCATCTTGATACAATGGGAACAGTCGTCGAATCTGATACGTTACGTTGTGCATTACTATTGCATAATCCAATGAATGTATTTAATTGAAACTGTTGTGAAACTAAATTAAAATAATTTAATTACGTATTTAACTTTGATATCTTGTGGTTTACTTTCATGATTATAAATGTGATTATCATATTATGGTTATAATTGCCATATAGTACTAAAAAGACTTTATTACTTATGTTGATTTTTTTCTTTTTTCATAAAAACATAGGGCAAAAACTTGTGTGAGACGGTCTCACGGATCATATTTGTAAGACGGATCTTTTATTTGGGTCACCCATTAAAAAATATTACTTTTTATGCTAAGAGTATTACTTTCTATTGTGAATATGGGTAGGGTTGACCAGTCTCATAGATTATGATCCGTGAGACGGTCTCTTATGAGACCTACTCAAAACATATTGAACAAGTGGAAATATTAACAATTCAAGGGGAAAATAAAGTAAATAATAGTACACGCGTGTTGAATAAAAAATGTTAATAATTGAAAGGGTACAAGGAGACCATAGCTCGAGAGGTCACAATTCAAGGAAGACAAAAAGGAAACAATATAATAGTCGAGATTCTCCATCGTATTTATTGCTCCAAAAGGTGAAATCGCTCACCTTAGGCACCCCTCACCTCCGGCCCGACATGAATGTGAGAGGAGGTAAAACATGGTGACTCAGCCAACCAGCAGCAGCTAGACCATATGTTACGCCACGCACAAGGAGCTCCCCTCATTGGAGGGAATTAAACTCCCACACTGTCGTTTGCGAGACTCGATCCCTGGTCATTGCTCCAAGATTCACTGCTACTGACCAACTGAGCTAAGCCCATGCGGGCTATTCCATCGTATTTATTTCCATCATGTCACATGGTTATTTACTTAGACTTCTTTTGTAACGTACCGTACTTTTACTACTTAAAATTTACGAAAAAATTTCTTAAATAACATGAACGTTCAAAATTCAATAAAAATACTGTACGTCTCCCATTGTCGCAACGAAAGATCTAAAATAAAGTTTGACAAAAGCGTTTGAACATTTTCAAAAAGACGTAAAAACATGGCGGTCCTCGAGTTTAGCCTCCCGCTCAGTCCAAGCCTGCTCCTTGGTCCCCACCTCCTGTCTCCTCATAAACATCCTCACCTGCATCGATCAAGTCTAGTGAATCTAAAGACTCAACACATATAAACTGGTAGTAATGAATAGTATATAATAAAATCACATGCAACTTTAAAATAGGACATACATACTTAAAACTTGAACTTGCTTGATAAACCTGAGCATATGTACATACATACTTAGACGTGCCATAAACTTTTCTTAAACATGCTTGCATACTTGAACATACATGAACATACATACTTCATCATTTTGCGTAGAGGATGTTTCAAAGCAAGTGACCCATAACATATTTCGCCTGATCAGACTAAACCACAGTGCTGGGCTGACAGGGACGTATCCACTGTCACATACATAAGATCCTCGTTTATGATTTAACGGGCTGATTGGTCCACGTTCATAATTTAACGATTTCCAATCACGATCTAAACACGTTCATAATTTAACGGGGTGGAGAGGTCCTCGGCCACGTTCACCGACTTCCAAACTCATTCATAATTTGGTCACAAGACATTTAGCATACCTCAAAAACTTGAAATATTTTCTTTTGCACGTCAACATACTCACTTGGCGTTGAGGGATTCGTTGGATTTCACTTGGGGCCGCTACTGCACATACTAACATGAATTTTAAATACTTAACTTGCATGTCTTAGACGTAGGTACTCGAGCTCACCACCAAAGTGAATAAGTAGCTTATGACATTCTAGTTCGCTCCGGACTTGACCTCGTTTAATCATCGTACTAAATCTTGACATAAAACCACAAAACAAATCCTATATTTTTACATAAATAAATTTTTTAACCATGGTGCTAAACCATGATATAGAACCCCGAAGTAAATCCTAAAAAAAAATAAATTGCTTTTTTTAAATTTTTTATTTTATTTTTTATTTTAAAGGGGTACACGGACCCCATGTAGGGGTCCGTGTACGGGTCAGGGTAGGCACTGGAATTTCGTATTTTTGAAGAAAAACGGACACGGACTCTTCGTAGGGGTCCAAGTAGGCACTGGACTTGCAAACTCACGAAAATTCACTAACTTATTCACCCTTTCAATCTAAGCCTAAGGACCATGAATCAACACCTCAAAACTCATCCTAGGATGTTATTACATTGATTCAAACCCATACAAACACCCCGAACGTTCCCAAACATCGACAAGTAACTTCAATACAACAATAACCCGCAATTCGGCATCGTTTCGCTTCCTACGACTTCTATTACATCCCAAGCCAATCCCGACCCAAACGAATCACCAAATAACACCTAAATACATTTCATAACATATCTAAATGCAGTAGCACAAGCCCGTCGACGCCCAACGAAGCCTGCAACAAATAACTTCAAGAACATATCACTAACATAATTTTCAGGAAATGCAATTTGAGCAGTCCCACCAAAACGGTCATAACTCACTCAATGTTTATACAAATAATTTAAATTTTATATCAAATCGAAGGTATCAAAAAGTTCTACAATTTTCACGTTGAAAGTTTTCTCAGAATCACGACCGAGAAGTCGCAGTTTTAAAAATGATAGCAAAAATGAGTTTTCAGATCTAAAATTATCTCAAAACTGATCCGAACCGTTTTCCGCTCAAACGACGAACGTCACACATATATTTTTATGCATAAAAAATGCAACACATAATATGACATGATCGATGCAGCAAAAGAAAGATTATACGTGCCTTTTGATGATAAACTTTACCGACACGGCGATACCGAAGCGGAGAAAGAACCGAGGTTGATCCGGGACGATGGTGGCTCGATTATCTTGCAATAAAATCGCCGAAAACTTGCTGGAAAATAGAGGGGAAGGGGGCGGCTGCTTGTTCTCTCAAGAACCCTAAGTTTTCTTTTTTTAAAAATCTGAAAATGAATGTGTAGGTGTGTTGTATGTTTTAGTGTGTGTAAAAATGTGTAATGTGTGTGAGTGTGTGTGGGTTTTTTATTAGGAGAAATTAGTGCTAATTTAATTGATAAAAAACTAATAAAGGTTAACCCACACTAATTTTAACAAGACTCTTAAATTAAAATAATACCCACCAAAATGCTAATTTTAAAAGTTTTAAACTCTTAAAGTTACCAACTAAATGATTTAGGCTCAAAGATGCTAAAAGTAAATAAATTATTAAATTGCCCCATCCTCAACTTAAAATAAATTACCACACTTTCAAATTGCCAAAAATCGTCCCCGGTCTTTTCCTCTATCTCGCCTCGAATAATCGCCTGAAACATGAAACTCGAAAAACATTTTAACGTGCATCTCATAAACTCGAATAATTTAAAATAATGCATTTAAATAAATCTTGCATGGCTTAAAACTCATTTTAAAATTAGTTAAATGATTTAATAATTAAATAACTGCATGGGTTATACGCGTACTGAATTTGGGCACTACAGTTCCTCCCCCACTTATAAAAATTTCTTCCTTGAAATTAAGTCTTACCGAACAATTCCGGGTAGCGGATTCTCTTGTCTGCTTCAGTCTCCCAAGTGGTCTCCTCCACTGATTGGTTTAGCCACCAGACTTTGACCAACTTGGTCACTTTGTTTCGAAGTCTACGCTCCTGTCTGTCTAGGATTTGGACGGGTCTTTCCTCATATGACAGGTCTGGAGCCAACTGCAACGGCTCGTAGCTCAGAACATGCAAAGGATTAGCTAGATACTTCCTTAGCATCGAGACGTGGAACACATTGTGCACCCCGGTCAGATTCGGCGGAAGGGCAACATGATAAGCTAGTGTCCCAACTCTGTCAAGAATCTCAAACGGCCCAATAAACCTCGGACTTAGCTTGCTTCTTTTCCCGAATCTCATAACACCCTTCATGGGTGCTATCTTTACAAAAAAGTTATCGCCTACGGCAAACTCGAGATCTCTCATTCTCTTATCGGCATAGCTCTTTTGGCGACTTTAGGCGGTCTTCATTCTGTCTCGAATCTTGACCACCATATCTACAGTCTGCTGAACTATCTCCGGACCAAGTTCTGCTTTTTCACCAACCTCATCCCAATGAACTAGTGATCTGCACTTCCGTCCGTACAACGCCTCATAGGGGGCCATAACTATAGATGCTTGGAAACTGTTGTTATAGGTAAACTCCACTAGAGGTAAATTTGATTCGCATGTTCCCTGGAAATCGATCATACAGGCCCGCAATAAATCCTCCAAAATCTGAATCACTCGCTCAGACTGGCCATCTGTCTGTGGGTGAAAAGCTGTACTGAAAAGCAATTTCGTCCCCATGGCTGCATGTAAGCTCTTCCAAAAAGACGATGTAAACCTTGGGTCCCTGTCGGACACAATAGAAACTGGGACTCCATGCAATCGGACTATCTCCTTGATATAGAGCTCCGCATACTACGTCACGGAGAAAGTCGTCTTCACTGGCAAGAAGTGTGCTGACTTCGTGAGTCGATCCACTATAACCCAAATAGAATTAAATCCTCTGATTGACCTTGGCAGACAAACCACAAAGTCCATGGTAACATTCTCCCATTTCCACTCTCGGATGGGGAGTGGCTTAACCAATCCTGCTGGCCTCTGATGCTCTGCGTTCAGCTGCTGACAAGTGAGGCATTCAGACACAAATCTGCGGATGTCTCTCTTCATCCTTGGCCACCAATACAGAATCTGTAGGTCCTTATACATATTGGTACCTCCTAGGTGAATAGAATATGGAGATGCGTGCGCCTCTGTCAGAATATCCTCTCTGATCGAATCAACACTAGGCACCCACATTCTATCTCTGTACCTCACAATACCATCTGACATTGTGTAGAGAACACTTCCTTGGCTTCATCCTTCAGCCTCCATTTCTGCAACTGCTCATCTGAAGGCCGATCTGTACGAATACGGTCTAACAAGGAATATTGTACTGTCAGATTAGACAGCCTCGGAGCTCTACCCTTGCGATAAACTTCTAAACAAAACTTCTGAATCTCAGATTGAAGAGGTGTAGTATCCCGATGCCTAATTTGAGTTAATTATTGGATTAATTGTATTTCGGTGGGATCGGAAGGACCGAACCGGGTTCGGATCGTCCGAAGTTGGTTCGGATCGTCCGAAGTGGGTTCGGATGGACCGTTCTGTTCGGAGTCAGACGAGTCATGTCATGTCAGAGTTCGGATCGTCCGATCAGGGTTCGGATCGTCCGAAGACAGGTGGCTGGACACGTGGAAGACATGCAGAGTTCGGATCTTCCGAAGTGGATCGGATCTTCCGAAGTGCACCGGATCGGATCTTCCGAAGTGGATCGGATCTTCCGATCGTTGTCTATAAATAGAAGCGCGAGGCTTCACTTTTCACTCGCCAATTCCGAGAGTTCCAGAGCGTTTTAGTCGTTTCTGATGGGTTTCTAGTCTTTTCCCGAGGTTCGGGCACTAGCGGGGAGCTACTGGTTTTGTAGCGGAGCTGTGCTCTAGTTGGGGGCTAGCGGCATCAGTGGGCTGACTACGGACGCAGGTATAGTTCTGGGTTCCCTTTGAGATTTGGGAGTATCTATTAGTCTAGTTAAGGCTTTTAGATGTGGTTTAGTGATATGGTATCACTTGGATTGTAGGCTTGATTCTAGGGCTGATTGCTAGGATCTACTGGTTTGAGGTACGAAAGTACTATCCGAGATAGTAGGATTGAGTATGCTTTACTATGTGTTGCATGTTTATATGTTGCATTATTATCTGTCATATGATGCATGGTTTATTATGCGGCATTTGCATAATCATGTTGAGCCTGATTATCTTTGAGATAGCCTGTTGAGAGGGTGCTCAGCCCTCGTTTGTTGTGGATGGTTGGACCCCGTTGGCCGACGGTGGTCAGGTTACCGGTATATCCACAGGTTTATTTTGGTATGGGAGCCACCTCCTGGTGCGACGGCGCAGAGTGCTACATACCTTGACGTCATTTACCTGAGCAGTATTTCGATATACCCAGATCCTGGTATCCAGTACATTTTGCATACATGCATGTCATAGTCTTGTATACTCATGCTTTCGGTGCTGAGCGTTTTATGCTCACGTCCTCGGTTTATCTCTGTTTTGGACACCCTATTCGATGGGGCAGGTCTCAGGTTGGACGGTCCAGGAGGGAGTGGACAGGGAGCTGGCAGAGGTTGACCTGTAGTTGTTGGTATTTGTTCTTGGTATTTAGTTCGATCTGGTTGTTTAAGTATTTTGTACTTACAGATTCGATTGGGTTGTATTACTATTTTTCCGCTGTTTACCTGATTCAGTTTTAAATGTTAATTTTGCATGCTTAAGTTCTGATTAGTAGGTGATTCTGGAACGGGTCACTACATTTATGGTATCAGAGCATGCATTAAGATTTTGGGATTTAGAATTGTTCTTTTGGGTTTAATCTCTGGTAACTTTTGTAGCTAGAATGTCTGGTTTTGACGACGATGCTAGTAGTCATGGCAGCATTGGACGCTGGGGAGACCGCGACGATCGGGAGCGTCGTCGAGAGCATCGAGAACGTCGTCAACACCGTCGTGATGAGCCTCGGAGTTTTAGTATGCATCGGTTCTTGCAGATGGGGCCGAAACCTCTTTCAGGCGGTGAGACCCCGGATGTTGCGGAGAACTGGCTCGAGAGGATGGAGAGCTGCTTCAAGACTTTTCAGTGCTCGGCGGAGCAGCAGATTGATACCCTTGATTTCTTGCTGGAGGGTGGTGCGCGCAAGTGGTGGAGGTCTACCTCTACACCGATAGTTCAGCGACAGGGTCGAGTTCTTTGGGCCGATTTCCGAGCCGCTTTCATGTTGCTTTACTTTCCGCCAGCTCTTCTGCAGACCAAGGCGATTGAGCTGATCAATCTGAAGCAGGGAAGTTTGTCTGTTGATGAGTATCAGCAGAAGTTCTTTGAGTTGCTTCCATATGTTCCGCATGTCAGTGACAATGCTATGGCCAAGTATAACCATTTTCTTCAGGGCCTCAATCAGGAGATTTATGATCGGGTTGTTGTCTGCGATGATCCGACATCGTATGAGGGCCTTGTAAATCGTTGTCGCCAGGCTGAGGGCAGTTTGCTGAGAGGTCGAGCCATGCAGTCTGCTCGTCCTACTAGTTCTTTGGGTCCCCGCGCCCAAGCATTCAAGAAAGCTGGATCTACTTCTTCTTCCTCTGGATCTGGAGGAGTTCACCATTTTGGGAAGAAGAGGGGCCTGTGTCAGCACTGCGGGAAGGATCATCCGACGGAGCGTTGTCGCAAGGTTGCGGGTGCTTGTTACAAGTGCGGTGAGTTGGGCCACATGAAGAGAGATTGTCCACAGACGGGCGGAGGATCAGGATCTGGTTCTCAGGCTTCAGTTCATCAGAGGCCACAACAGGGACAGTCTACTCAGGGTTCTAACCTCCGACCGCGTACTCAAGGGCAGGTCTTTGCTCTTAACCAGGATCAGGCGGCTGAGGAGAACGAGAGAGTTATCGCAGGTGTGTTTTTATTATGTGGATTACCTGCTTACGTTCTCATTGATACTGGTGCATCGCATTCATTCATATCTGCGAGGTTTGCTAAGCGTCATAAGTTACCTTTCACTTCTTTGGACGTTGTGGTATCTGTTTCCACGCCGATGGGTCATTCAGTACTAGCTAAACGTCTAGTTTTGGGTTGTCCTCTAGAGTTTGAGGGTAATGTTTTAACTGCTAATTTGATGATTCTTGTGATAGAGGATTTTGATTGCATTCTGGGAATAGATGTGCTGACTGTGTTTAGAGCTACTGTGGACTGTTATCAGAAGTTTGTGCAGTTTCGTCCAGTTGAGGGCGACAGTTGGTTTTTCTATGGAGAGGGAGCGCGACCCCCGATGCCTGTGGTTTCTGCTCTGAAAGCCTGTCGTGCTTTAGAGTCGGGCGGGGAAGGCTACCTTATCTATGCTATTGATTCGTCCGCAGATAGTGTCGGTATCAGTGACATTCCAGTGGTTTGCGATTTTCCGGATGTTTTTGCCGAGGAGATTCCTGGTTTTCCTCCCGTTCGGGAAGTGGATTTCGGCATTGATTTAGTGCCAGGCACGGCACCAATCTCTAGAGCTCCTTATCGTTTAGCTCCATCGGAGATGCAAGAATTGAAACAGCAGTTGCAGGATCTTCTTGACAAGGGGTATATTCGACCCAGTGTGTCCCCGTGGGGAGCACCAGTTCTTTTTGTCAAAAAGAAGGATGGTTCTATGCGGCTCTGCATAGATTATCGGCAGTTGAATCGTGCTACGATAAAGAATAAGTATCCGTTGCCACGGATTGATGATTTATTTGATCAACTGCAAGGTACCTCTGTGTATTCCAAGATTGATTTAAGGTCTGGTTATCATCAGCTTCGAGTTCATCAGGGAGATATATCGAAGACTGCATTCAGGACCAGGTATGGGCATTATGAGTTTCTGGTTATGCCTTTTGGGGTGACGAATGCACCAGCAGTTTTTATGGATCTGATGAATCGGATTTTTCGGGAATTCTTGGATAAGTTTGTTGTGGTGTTTATAGATGATATCTTAATCTATTCGCATGATCAGCAAAAACACGCACAACACTTAAGGATTATTTTACAGACACTTCGCGAGAATCAGCTTTATGCGAAGTTGAGTAAATGTGAGTTTTGGATTGACAGGGTTGTATTCCTTGGTCATGTCATTTCTAGCGAGGGAGTTTCAGTTGACCCGAGCAAGGTGGAAGCGGTATTGAACTGGTCGCGTCCGACGACAGTAGCCGAGATCCGCAGTTTTCTGGGATTGGCTGGGTATTATCGCCGTTTCATTGTCAACTTCTCTCAGATTGCTAAGCCACTCACTCAGCTCACTCGGAAAGATGTTTCATTTGAATGGACATCAGAGTGCGAAGAGAGTTTCTTGGAACTTCGCAGACGTTTGACATCTGCGCCTGTTTTGGCTTTACCGTCTGGATCTGGTGGTTTCAGTGTTTACACCGATGCCTCTTTACAGGGACTAGGGTGTGTTCTGATGCAGAATGAGCATGTGATTGCTTATGCGTCGAGACAGTTAAAGCCTCATGAGGAAAACTATCCTGTTCATGATCTGGAATTAGCAGCGATCGTATTTGCTTTGAAAATCTGGCGCCATTATCTGTATGGTGAGCGATTTGAGATCTTCACTGATCATAAGAGTTTGAAGTATCTGTTCACTCAGGCTGAGTTGAACATGCGTCAGCGTCGTTGGATGGATCTACTCAAAGATTACGATTGTGAGATCAAGTATCATCCAGGATCTGCGAATCTCACGGCCGATGCTCTTAGTCGCAAGGTGAGATTATCTGCTCTTCAGACTTGTGCTGTATCTGGGATTATTCAGGATTTCTGTTCGATGGGATTCAATTGTAAGCATCGGAAGGGAACAGAGAGTATCCGTACAGCTACTATTTTGTCCGAGCCAGTTTTGTATTCTCGGATTAGAGATGCTCAGATGTCTGATTCTAAGGTTCAGAAATTAGCTCGGTTGGCTGATGGAGATAATACTTCTGGTTTCCACTATCAGTCCGAGGGTCTTTTGTGCTTATCTGGTCGTGTTGTTGTACCGGAAGATGACACTTTGAGGGAGGAGATTTTGTCCCAGGCTCATCGTAGCAAGTTGAGTGTTCATCCAGGGAGCAACAAGATGTATAAGGATTTGAGGACTCGATTTTGGTGGAAAGGTATGAAACGTAATGTTTATCAGTATGTCTCCAAGTGCCTAGTCTGTCAGCAGGTGAAGGCTGAGTATCGACGACCTGGAGGTTTGTTGCAGAATCTTCCTATTCCGGAGTGGAAGTGGGAGCATATCACGATGGACTTCGTGACTCACTTGCCTATGTCTGTGGGGAATAGAGATGCTATCTGGGTGGTAGTGGATCGACTTACTAAGTCTGCCCATTTTCTTCCGTATAACAGAGATTTCACTTTCGATCGGATGGCACGGTTGTACATTCAGGAGATTGTACGGTTTCATGGTGTGCCCGTGAGTATCGTTAGTGACAGAGATCCTCGATTTACGTCTAGATTTTGGGGCAGCTTTCAGCAAGCTTTGGGCACTACCTTGAGTTTGAGTACTGCATATCACCCAGAGACTGACGGTCAGTCAGAGAGGACTATTCGTACTCTTGAGGATATGTTGAGATCTTGTGTGATGGATTTCGGGCCAGCTTGGCAGGATCATCTGTCACTGATAGAGTTTGCATACAACAACAGTTTTCATAGGAGTATTGGTATGTCTCCGTTTGAAGCATTGTATGGTCGACGTTGTCGTACTCCTCTGTTCTGGGAGGAAGTCGGAGAACGACAGGTCGAGGGTCCAGAATTGATTCAGCAGGCCATGGACAAAGTTCTTGTGATCAAACAGCGGATTAAGACTGCTCAGGATCGACAAGCGAGTTATGCGAACATCAAGCGCAGACCTCTTCATTTTGATGCAGGCGAGAAAGTGTTTCTCAAGGTATCACCTTTTCGGAGGATTCTGAGATTTGGACTCAAGGGTAAGCTATCTCCGAGATTCATTGGTCCTTTTGAGATCTTAGAATGTGTGGGAGATTTGGCCTACAGATTAGCTTTGCCACCGTATCTGTCTAGTGTTCACAATGTGTTTCATGTGTCCTTGTTGAGACGATACGTAGCGGATGAGTCTCATGTTTTGCATCCAACAGAAGTTCGGCTGAATCCGGATTTGACTTTTGTAGAAAGACCGGTTTCGATCTTAGACCGAAAGGATAAGGTACTGCGGAATAAGACTATTCCTCTTGTCTTAGTGCAGTGGCAGCGCCGAGGTACTGAAGAAGCTACTTGGGAACTAGAGAGTCGCATGCGGTCAGAGCATCCAGAGATGTTCTAGTTGTAGTATTTTCAGTTATGATTGTAATTTCAGTTGTGCTTTCAGTTGTAATTCATTCTTAAGTTGAATGTATTGTTGTTCAGAATTGTCATTCTTCAGACTCGATTTCGCGGACGAAATCCTTTTTAGAGGGGGAGAATGTAGTATCCCGATGCCTAATTTGAGTTAATTATTGGATTAATTGTATTTCGGTGGGATCGGAAGGACCGAACCGGGTTCGGATCGTCCGAAGTTGGTTCGGATCGTCCGAAGTGGGTTCGGATGGACCGTTCTGTTCGGAGTCAGACGATTCATGTCATGTCAGAGTTCGGATCGTCCGATCAGGGTTCGGATCTTCCGAAGACAGGTGGCTGGACACATGGAAGACATGCAGAGTTCGGATCTTCCGAAGTGGATCGGATCTTCCGAAGTGCACCGGATCGGATCTTCCGAAGTGGATCGGATCTTCCGATCGTTGTCTATAAATAGAAGCGCGAGGCTTCACTTTTCACTCGCCAATTCCGAGAGTTCCAGAGCGTTTTAGTCGTTTCTGATGGGTTTCTAGTCTTTTCCCGAGGTTCGGGCACTAGCGGGGAGCTACTGGTTTTGTAGCGGAGCTGTGCTCTAGTTGGGGGCTAGCGGCATCAGTGGGCTGACTACGGACGCAGGTATAGTTCTGGGTTCCCTTTGAGATTTGGGAGTATCTATTAGTCTAGTTAAGGCTTTTAGATGTGGTTTAGTGATATGGTATCACTTGGATTGTAGGCTTGATTCTAGGGCTGATTGCTAGGATCTACTGGTTTGAGGTACGAAAGTACTATCCGAGATAGTAGGATTGAGTATGCTTTACTATGTGTTGCATGTTTATATGTTGCATTATTATCTGTCATATGATGCATGGTTTATTATGCGGCATTTGCATAATCATGTTGAGCCTGATTATCTTTGAGATAGCCTGTTGAGAGGGTGCTCAGCCCTCGTTTGTTGTGGATGGTTGGACCCCGTTGGCCGACGGTGGTCAGGTCACCGGTATATCCACAGGTTTATTTTGGTATGGGAGCCACCTCCTGGTGCGACGGCGCAGAGTGCTACATACCTTGACGTCATTTACCTGAGCAGTATTTCGATATACCCAGATCCTGGTATCCAGTACATTTTGCATACATGCATGTCATAGTCTTGTATACTCATGCTTTCGGTGCTGAGCGTTTTATGCTCACGTCCTCGGTTTATCTCTGTTTTGGACACCCTATTCGATGGGGCAGGTCTCAGGTTGGACGGTCCAGGAGGGAGTGGACAGGGAGCTGGCAGAGGTTGACCTGTAGTTGTTGGTATTTGTTCTTGGTATTTAGTTCGATCTGGTTGTTTAAGTATTTTGTACTTACAGATTCGATTGGGTTGTATTACTGTTTTTCCGCTGTTTACCTGATTCAGTTTTAAATGTTAATTTTGCATGCTTAAGTTCTGATTAGTAGGTGATTCTGAACGGGTCACTACAAGAGGTCTCTGCACTGACAACTGAGCTATGACTGCAACTTTCCGGCTCAAGCCATCTGCCACTACATTAGCTTTCCCCGGATGGTAGCTAATCTCGCAGTCGTAGTCTTTCACTAACTCCAACCACCGTCTCTGCCTCATATTCAGTTCTTTCTGTGTGAAGAAATACTTGAGACTCTTGTGATCCGTGAATATCTGGCATATCTCGCCGTACAAGTAGTGTCTCCAAATCTTCAATGCAAAGACGACGGCTGCTAATTCTAAGTCATGCGTCGGATAATTCTTCTCATGCACCTTAAGTTGCCTGGAAGCATAAGCTATAACCCGACCATGCTGCATCAATACCGCACCTAACCCGACTTAGATGCATCGGTGTATAGCACAAAATCTCCTTGCCCTATTGGCATGGCTAATACTGGCGCTAAAATAAGAGCTTGCTTCAATGTATCAAAGCTCTTCTGACATTCATCACTCCACACAAACTTAGCATTCTTTTTGGTAAGTGCCGTGAGTGGCACTGCTATCGATGAAAATCCTTGGATGAACTTACGGTAGTAACCGGCTAAACCCAGAAAACTGCGGATTTCCGATGCATTCTTCGGTTCAACCTAATCCTTAACTGCCGCTACCTTGGTTGGATCAACCTCAATTCCACCGCTAGAAATAATATGACCCAAAAACGCTATCTTTTCCAACCAAAACTCGCACTTACTGAACTTCGCAAACAACTTGCGACTCTGCAAGGTCTGCAAAACTGTCTTCAAGTGTTGACTGTGCTCCTCACGGCCCTTCGAGTAAATGAGAATATCGTCAATAAATAATATGACGAACTGATCAAGGTAAGGCTGAAATACTCGGTTCATGAGGTCCATGAAAATAGTTGGAGCATTCGTCAGTCCAAATGGCATCACTAAGAACTCGTAATGCCCATATCTGGTTCTGAAGGCTGTTTTGTGCACATCTGCATCTTTCACCTTCAGCTGGTGATACCCTGATCGAAGATCTATCTTAGAGAACATTGTAGCTCCCTGCAACTGATCAAACAAGTCTTTGATCCTAGGAAGTGGTTACTTGTTCTTTATCGTTACCTTGTTCAACTCTCGGTAATCGATGAACAGCCTCATACTCATTTCCTTCTTCTTCGCAAAGAGCACTGGTGTGCCCCATGGTGAGAAACTGGGGCGGATAAATTACTTGTCGAGAAGCTCCTAAATCTGCTGCTTGAGTTCTAACATTTCAGCTGGAGCTAATCGGCACGGTGCCTTAGAGATTGGCACAGTGCCTGGCATAAGATCGATTGCAAACTCCACCTCTCTCTCTGGTGGAAGACCTGTGACGTCGTCAGGAAAGACGTCTGGAAAGTCTCTGACTACTGGCACCTCTGATAAAGACGGAGTGGGTATGTCAGGTGCAGAAATAATGCTGGCCAAGAAGGCCTGACACCCCTTATAAATAAGTCTCCTAGCATGCATGCAAGAGATCATGCGAGGGAAACTTCTCCATCTGGCTGGTTCAAAAAGAGACTGCTCCATGCCCGGTGGTCTAACCAATACTGACCTCTTCTGAAAACCAATCAGAACTCTGTTCCTCGTCAGCCAGTCCATTCCCAAAATAATGTCGAACTCTGGCATCGGCAAGACGATCAAATCAGCATATACCAGGTGGTCGTGCAATTCTAGATCCAAGTGACTAGCAAATGTTTCCGAAATAAAAGAATGGGTGGCTCCTGAATCTATCAAGGCCTGAGATATTTCCTGAGAGACGTTAGCACAACACAAACTTATATCCCAAATTACTAACATTAACCTCAAGCATAGAAGGAATCAACACTCCCAGTAACTCAAAAGTATTACTAGCTCACTAATAATCCCAAATAAAATTTTAACATGCAAGGCACGAATTTAAAAGTGTACCGAGTTAAACAAGTTACCGGTTAACAGTGTAGTATCTGGGTTCGCCTCCTGTGCATGCATGGTGAACACTCTGCCCTGGGCTGGCTGCTTCCACTGTGGGCACTCCTTTAGCATGTGGTCACTAGCTCCACACTTGAAACACTTGGTTGTCCCATACAAACACTGTCTCGGATGCTGGCGGTTACACTTAGGGCACATCGGGAAGTTTCCGGGCTTCTAAGGCACCTCTTGCTGCTGAATCGGAGCCTTGACTTTCGGTGGTCCTGATAGGGTTTCTTCAACGACGGTCCGTGAAACGGCCTCTTAAACTGAGGTCTCTGCTGTTGCTGCTGATGGTGTTGCGGTGGTGCCTGATAGGGCCTCTTGCCCTGCCTGTCCATCTCGATATCTCGCAAATCTTTCTCTGCAGCCAATGCTCTAGATACTGCGACTGCATAGCTAGTAGGACCAGCTACTCGGACGTCACGGCGCAAGATCGGCCACAAACCATTCAGGAAATGCCTCAACTTTGCCTGGAAATCATTCGCAATGAGGGGTACGAAGTGACACCCTCTCTCAAACTTCCTAACAAATTCTGCAACACTATTGTCACCCTGATGCAGCGTCATAAACTCGCTGGTTAGGCGAGAACGTACTTCCTCAGTGAAGTACTTGGAGTAAAAGACCTCCTTGAAACCATTCCAAGGCAGCACCTGCAAGTTGACTGCCACTGATGCGCTCTCCTACCATAGTCTGGCGTCCCCTGTCAGAAGGAACGTGGCACACTTGACCCTATCTGCATCGGTCAGTTCCATGAAGTCGAAGATTACCTCGATGAACTTAATCCATGCCTCGGCTATCATCGGGTCGGTGGTACCCAAAAACTCCTTAGGATTCATCCTCCTAAACCTTTCGTACACTGCCTCAGGTCAGGGCCTCGCCCCTGCATCAACTGCAGCTTGGTCCCCACAAACTCTGCGAAGAACTGAGTCATGCCTGCAAGCATCTGTGCCTGCATGTCTAGGGGTGGGGGTGGAGGATTGGCCCTCTCCTCACCCCGAGGCTCTTGGCCCTCTTCCCTTGCTTCACGATCAACCACACGTCTAGAAGGCATTCTGTTCCAACAATTTACCCAACACGTAAACCAAATATGCATGAACATTATATCAATGACATAAGATGCATGTACTACAACTTTAGATTATGCTCATGCTGAAATCAGAACTTAATGCTTACTACATAACATAAATTTGATACCTTAAAACTTACAGACTTGAGGTGTAACATCGAGAGCTTCTTGCGACTGGCAGTAGGCATAACCCTTTACAAGAACCTGGCTCTGATACCAACTGTAACGTACCGTACTTTTACTATTTAAAATTTGCGGAAAAATAAAAAAATTTCTTAAATAACATGAACGTTCAAAATTCAATAAAAATATTGTACGTCTCCCATTGTCGCAACGAAAGATCTAAAATAAAGTTTGACAAAAGCGTTTGAACATTTTCAAAAAGACGTAAAAACATGGCGGTCCTCGGGTTTAGCCTCTCGCTCAGTCCAAGCCTGCTCCTTGGTCCCCACCTCTTGTCTTCTCATAAACATCCTCACCTGCATCGATCAAGTCTAGTGAGTCTAAAAACTCAACACGTATAAACTGGTAGTAACGAGTAGTACATAATAAAATCACATGCAACTTTAAAATAGGACATACATACTTAAAACTTGAACTTGCTTGATAAATCTGAGCATACGTACATACATACTTAGACGTGCCATAAACTTTTTTTAAACATTCTTGCATACTTGAACATACATGAACATACATACTTCATCATTTTGCGTAGAGGATGTTTCAAAGCAAGTGACCCATAACATATTTCGCCTGATCAGACTAAACCACAGTACTGGGCTGACATGAACGTATCCATTGCCACATACATGATATCCCCGTTCATGATTTAACGGGCTGATTGGTCCACGTTTATAATTTAACGATTTCCAATCACGATCTCAACCCGTTCATAATTTAACGGGGTGGAGAGGTCCTCGGCCACATTCACCGACTTCCAAACCCATTCATAATTTGGTCACAAGACATTTAGCATACCTCAAAAACTTGAAATATTTCATTTTGCACGTCAACATACTTACTTGGCGTTGAGGGATTCGCTGGATTTCCCTTGGGGCCGCTACTTCACATACTAACATGAATTTTAAATACTTAACTTGCATGTCTTAGACGTAGGTACTCGAGCTCACCACCAAACTGAATTAGTAGCTTATGACATTCTAGTTCGCTCTGGACTTGACCTCGTTTAATCATCGTATTAAACCATGACATAAAACCACAAAACAAATCCTATATTTTTACATAAATAAATTTTAACCATGGTGCTAAACCATGATATAGAACCCCGATGCAAATCCTAAAAAAAATAAATTTTTTTGAAATTTTTTTTTAAAAGGGGTACACGGACCCCGTGTACGGATCCGGGTAGGCACTGGAATTTCGTATTTTTGAAGGAAAACGGACACGGACTTCGTGTAGGGGTCCGTGACGGGGTCCGGGTAGGCACTGGACTTGCAAACTCACGAAAATTCACTAACTTATTCATTCATCCTTTCAATCCAAGCCTAAGGACCATGAACCAACACCTCAAGACTGATCCTAGGATGTTATTACATTGATTCAAATCCATACAAACACCCCGAACGTTCCCAAACATCGACAAGCCAATCCCGACCCAAACGAATCACCAAATAACACCTAAATACATCTCATAACATATCTAAATGCATTAGCACAAGCCCGTCGATGCCCAACGAAGCCTGCAACAAATAACTTCAAGAACATATCACTAACATAATTTTCAGGAAACGCAATTTGAGCAGTCCCACAAAAACGGTTATAATTCACTCAATTTTTATTCAAATATTTTGAATTTTATATCAAATCGAAGGTAAAAAAAAGTTCTACAATTTTCAAGTTGAACGTTTTCTCAGAATCACGACCGAAAAGTTGCAGTTTTAAAAATGATAACAAAACGAGTTTTCAGATCTAAAATTATCTCAAAACTGATCCGAACTGTTTTTCGCTCGAACGACGAACGCCACACATATATTTTTATGTATAAACAACGCAACACATAATATGACATGATCGATGCAGCAAAAGAAAGATTATACGTGTCTTTTGATGATAAACTTTACCGACACGGCGATACCGAAGCGGAGAAAGAACCGAGGTTGATCCGGGACGATGGTGGCTCGATTATCTTGCAATAAAATCGCCGAAAACTTGCTGGAAAATAGAGGGGAAGGGGGCGGCTGCTTGTTCTCTCAAGAACCCTAAGTTTTCTTTCCTTAAAAATCTGAAAATCAATGTGTAGGTGTGTTGTGTGTTTTAGTGTGTGTAAAAACGTGTAAGTGTATGTGAGTGTGTGTACGTGTTTGTGGCGATACCGAAGTGGAGAAAGAACCGAGGTTGATCCGGGACGATGGTGGCTCGATTATCTTGCAATAAAATCGCCGAAAACTTGCTGGAAAATAGAGGGGATGGGGGCGGCTGCTTGTTCTCTCAAGAACCCTAAGTTTTCTTTTTTTTTAAAATCTGAAATGAATGTGTAGGTGTGTTGTATGTTTTAGTGTGTGTAAAAATGTGTAATGTGTGTGAGTGTGTGTACATGTCTGTGGGTTTTTTATTAGGAGAAATTAGTGCTAATTTAATTGATAAAAATACTAATAAAGATTAACCCACACTAATTTTAACAAGACTCTTAAATTAAAATAACACCCACCAAAATGCTAATTTTAAAAGTTTTTACTCTTAAAGTTATCAACTAAATAATTTAGGCTCAAAGATGCTAAAACTAAATAAATCATTAAATTGCCCCATCCTCAACTTAAAATAAATTACCACACTTTCAAATTGCCAAAAATCGTCACCGGTCTTTTTCTCTATCCCGCCTCGAATAATCGCCTGAAACATGAAACTCGAAAGACATTTTAACGTGCATATCATAAACTCGAATAATTTAAAATAATGCATTTAAATAAATCATGCATGGCTTAAAACTCATTTTAAAATTAGTTAAATGATTTAATAATTAAATAATTGCATGGGTTATACGTGTACTGAATTTGGGCACTACATCCTTATGAACAAAACTATAGTGGGTGTGTTCCTCTTCCAAAGGCAAATCAAACGTCAACAACTTGAAATATCATTAGTTAACACGATAATGTTTAATCAAGAAATAAAAAAAATCATTAGTCGATAACTATCATTTTTTGGTAAAAAAATAAATGCTTGATCCTAACAATATTTAATACTAGAGTAAGGACACGTGTTCACTTTCCATAGATTGCAAGAAATACAATTATTAAGAGAAGATAGTTCCAATAATTGTTTTTGTTAGGAGTGATAGACATTTGGATTTTGAGCTGTTGTACAGTTGATCGGAATTACACCGTCACTATGATTTGTAAATTTTGGTAAAACGACAAACATTTAATCCCTATAACAAGCATCATCATTACCATCTTGCTAGGAGACTGATCGGCACATGACATTTGAGCTTTAATTTGAGTTGCACATTTACTATCACCTATGAATTTTAGTAAAGCGTCAACGCTCCTTACAACATATATATTCTTTCAAAATTTGTTGTAGAAAAGTACAAGTACTTTGTTTTATCTTTTATAGACATGTTGTATTAAAATGTGTTCAATTGTTTTAATTAAGATAGTCAATATTTTTTCTTAGAAAATTAATCACCAAGTATAGAGTTGAAAATAACATTTATATCGGTTTATTCCTTTTTAGTTGGGAACAATTTTAAATTCTTATGGCAATATATATATATTATAGACATGTTGTATTAAAATGTGTTCAATTGTTTTAATTAAGATAGTCAATATTTTTTCTTAGAAAATTAATCACCAAGTATAGAGTTGAAAATAACATTTATATCGGTTTATTCCTTTTTAGTTGGGAACAATTTTAAATTCTTATGGCACTTTTGTCATCTATATATATATATATATATATATATATATATATTTATTTATTTATTTATTTTTATTTCGTCCACTAATTTGTTAAATTTTGGTCTTAGTTTTGTAACTTTGCATTATGGTAATTTTTATTCATATTTCGTCAAAGTACAAGCATGTCGTCGGTAAATATTGACGTGATGCAGAACAAATACATATGTGTCTAACGTCATATACCGCACCAACAAAATAGGGCTAAAAAAAGGTACATGACTAATTAAGACCAACTTCGACAAATTAAAAGACGAAAATAAATCATATGGAAACTTATTAGATAAATTTGACAATTTTTTCCCGTTTAGTATATAATTATCACCTTATAAATTTTTTTTAAAAAAAATTACTTAAAGTTTAAATTACCTTCCAAGAATGAACTTTTGATCGAGAATAAAAATTATTTTTCAAGGTAGTAAAAAGAATTTCTGAAGAAGGTAGTAAAATATTTAATTTACAAAACGAGGTCATAATTTTTTTCATATCCGCTTACCAAATTGTGGAGTAGGTCTCATGTGATACCGTATCACGGATCCTAATATGTGAGACGGGTCAACCCTACCCATATTAACAATAAAAAGTAATACTCTTAGTATAAAAACTAATACTTTTTCATGGATAACCCAAATAAGAGATCCGTCTCACAAATATGACCCGTGAGACCGTCTCACACAAGTTTTTGCTCAAATTGTGATATTAAACATTCTATATGCAGTAAAATATTTATTTTTATAAAAATGGGTAAATTAATATTTTAATTTCTATTTTTTGTATTGTGCGATTAAATTTATTAATAACTCCATTTGATATATCAAAACATTTCTATCATTATATCGATCATCATAATATAATACACAAGTTAATTTCAAAATTTCATTCTCTTATTAATATTATATCAGGATTAAGTTTTGCTAAAATATTGTATTCTTAACCTATAGTAAAAAAAATTATAAAAACATGGTACCACTACAAAAAATTTGAGTCCTTAGCGATGAAATTAGAGATATCGTCTCAATTTTGAATTTGCTAATAGATTTAATAATATAGTGGTCAAATTACCATAGTTTTCTGAAATTGGGGTAAAATAACGGCATTTCCTTATATTTAGCTACAGTTTTATTTGAACTGTCACTGTTTTTATATATGATTTTAGAAACCTTCTAATAAGTAATCATAAGTTTTGAAGATTAACCCTTAAGTCATAAAAACTCAAAAGTATTAAAATTCAGCAAATAAGTATTTCAGTAGTTTGCATTTCAGCATATCCCTAGCGTATATTTCGGAATATCTGATTAGGTTCCACCAAATCCAGAAAGACAGTATTCATTGAATGATCAGTTAACTTCTATTGTTTGCTGAATAAGTATTGACAGACTTATTGCATCATATTTGTTTCCTTAACATATGAAGACATATTATCAGCAAATCCCAAAATCAAAAATTGTTCAGGAATACAAACAAAACTTTTTGGCCATTGGACATCAGTGTCGTAAGCATTTATTGCTACATATTATATTTGGAATACGATGAATGATATGTGACATCAAGTACTATTTTTACTATATTCTTGGTATGACTAAGTTATAGTTGTTTGAATCTGAATATTGCAAATCATCTATAAAATACCATTTCAATCTTCCACAAACTCTCTCCATTCATGTACAATATGCTATCAATTCTTTAAGAGGTTCAAAGCTTTGTTGAAACATATTCATGTTGGATCCCGGTTTTCTACACGCCCAAACGCAGTGGAAGTTTAAAAATTTTATTTTATTTTGTCAATCAAAATATGTTTGGACGCTCGTATGATTTTCATAATCAAACATACATAGGATGTTAAAGATTATACCTTTGTGAATTAATCATTTGGCTCCAACTATTCCGGGGTTAGCGGAGATAGCTCTTCGTGAATCCATACGAACGTTCTTCGATCTACTTCGAATTAGGTCCACGACTAGATGGTTTATTCCTCTTCCAATTTGCACTAGAAAATTGGAAGATATTTTACGTTGAGATAAAAACGAGAGACGGCTCAAACTTTTCTTCAAAAGAAAGTGGCCGAAATTCTTTGATAGGAGAGGGGAGAGTTTTCGAAAATCCTTAGGAGATGGAGGCTAGGGTTTTCCAAAATTATGAATGAATTAAATTAAATTCTAAGCCTAATATACATATATATAAGCTTAGGGCCCATTAACTTAATTAAATACTTAATGGGCTTAATCAATTAATTATTCTAGTCCAACTAGTTTAATTAATTAATTAATCTTTTAAAGTCCAATTAAGATCCTTAATAATATGTATGTTGATCTTGTACTCCTACAAGCTCATTATACATATACCCATTACATTTAATTTAATTCCTTTATAAATTCAACATTTGAATTTAATATTTAAATTATAAATTCAACTCCTTGAATTTATCACCTCCAAAATTTAATATTTAATAAACTCAACTTTTGAGCTTAATAAATTAAATCCTCAAATTTTATAAATTCAACTCCTTGAATTTATTATCTCCAAATTTCATAAATTCAACTTCTTGAATTTACTATCTTATAAATTCAACTCTTTGAATTTATTTTCTCAAAATTTAATTATCATAAATTCAACTTCTTGAATTTACTATATCATAATATAAATTCAACTCCTTGAATTTATTCTCTCAACGGAAATAAACGATCCAGTGCTTGTGTGACCCTCAATGGTTCAGGGATACAGCTAGCCGTGGGTTCACAACTCTTTGTGATTCAGGACATAATCCTTTATTCGGGCTTACCCTAGTTAGCCCCATTCTTTTCATCAACACCTTGATTAAGAATGTCAGAACTCATTTCTGATTGCACCCATCGGATCATGGTAAGAGCGTCTAGTAGCATCGCCTCATGATCCCCTAGGTATCACTGATAGTGCCTGCAAGAACCAGTCGATTATGATTAACGTACAGTACGGTCCCTTCATCTCATATATCCCGATCGAATCTGCAACCATTGGTTCATCGAGGGTTGCATATTAATTCGATAACTATGTGATAACTATAATAGTGGCATCCCGTGTACTATTTGGAGAACTCCTTCTCCAACGTACATCTCGTACTCTGGCCAGAGATTCCATGCACTATTATTTCATTAGATCACATAGGATATCCACACCCGTAGGTGAGCGGTGAATCCCCGACTACAATGCACTGGCTCCTATATGTGTCGCAACTGTACCCAACCTCGCCACCTGATGACTCTCCTGGAGCCGGTAAATGAGTCAAAGCACAGCCCTAGCATATAGAGCCTCAGTGTTGTCCCGGGTCGTAAGGACTAATGGTGTACAATCATAACCACGAACTTATCATCTCGATGAATGATAACCACTTGGAAAGTCCGAGGGAGGGTTGTTCGGTATAATCATCATATGACTACCCATCTGTATGTTTGGACATCTCTATGCCCTTACCAAGAAACGCAGTACACAACATCACAGATGCTAGTCTCGAGCTCAAATGACCTTTATCCATGTTTTAGGCGGCTGAATGGACTAGGAACGAATTTAGAATATGCAGTGTTTACAAATGAGTTTCAACATCGAATTACGATTCATTTGTATTAAAGCATAATCAAGGACTTTATCTATGCTGCTTGCATGGGTATACAGATAAAGTATAACGAAACCATTAAAAGTTAAATTATATTAAAATAAAGATTGTTTATTTCACTTGAGTCAATAAATTTTCTAGCCAACCGTTGGCTTGCAGGGCATCTGCTCTAACAATTCATACAGGTATATTAGATCTATTTCAGAGATCATATGTGTTGAACTATTGCTCACAATTATTTCAAAGTTTATATAGTATTTTATGTGAGTTTTGTAAGTAATAGAAAATGTCTTTATGTTCAGAATCTATTTTATTTTGAGAAGTTTCTAAGAGTTTCAGTAAGCAGTGTATAAGTCTTACTGAAATGTGTGTCTACAAGAGTTGTAAAAATAAAAGTCTTTTAGTGGAAACCTCATTCAAAGAGAAGAAAGATAGACATAGAAGGGACTTATCATTCGAACTTCCATAAATAATCCACTTGTGATTAATTTCTATTGCATTTAAATTTGCTGATATTGTTCGTGGTTTTCTGATTTTCACTTTGGTTCATAAAGTTATACTGGACTTATTCTAGCACTAACTCTTCAGTTGTCTATTGAACTTTGAAGGTTGAGATTTGATTTCGTATCAAGATCATGAAAACTAATACTACAATTGCAATTTATCATGGAGAATCACAAATGATATAGAACAATAGATTAGAATGGACTTATGGTGATAAGAAGAAAGAAAACTTGGATAATGTAGCAAAAGATATCTTATACAAAACTCTAGACAAAAACATCTTCAATAAGATCTAGATGTGTGATAGTGCAAAAGAAATATGGGAGAAACTGATTCAATTATATGAAGGAAATGACCAAACAAAAAATGAAATTTTTTACTGTCGCAATATAAAAATTTAAGAATATCAGAATAAAGCAAGGGGAATATGAATGACTTTTATGAAAGATTCATTTTCATTATTATTGACTTGGCATCACTTGAAAAGGAGTACACCAACAAAGAATTTGCTCCCTTCCCGAGGTGATAAAATAATTGCAATGAGAGAATCTAAAGTTTTAAAAAAGTTGGAGTTGCATGACTTGTTATTGATCTAAAAGTGTCAAGTTTGAGCTTGATACCAGAATCAGAGAGTAATCAACTTCTAATCATCCAATCAAAGCTCTTACTATTGTTTTCACTAAGCCCATCCTGGAGTGAGTTGCAGTACAAATCAGCAGGTGACGTGATGTCATTGTTTTTCAAGAAGTTTTCCAGGTTCATGAAGAAGAATCACAAAATATTTTAGAATAAGAACCGAAACTTTAAAAAGGAGTCACATGCTGGTGACATGGCATGTTTCAATTGTGGCAAGACAGAAAATTTCATTGTTGAGTATAGAAAGTCCAAGAAAGATAATCATAAGAAGAAAAGACACAAGAGAAATGACAAGAATTCTTGAAAAAATAGGAAGTCCATGGTTTTATAAGATAGCTAGACTAAGTGGGTAGAATCCATCTCTGATTCTTCTGATTCAAAAATCCAATCTAGTGACAATGCTTCTGAAAAAGTTCAATGTATGATGGTTGATGTTTATATGGAAACAACCAATGATGAGGTATTTGATTTCAAATCCCAATAATGTAAACAAACACGACATGATTGAGGGTACTCGAAGCCCTCTCAATCATTCGAAGAAGTCAAAAAAAAAAAGCCAGACTGATCAGACCAATAAGTCTATTTGTACACAAAAAGACAATCGTGAGTATCTCAAGGCTACATTGAGTAAGTTGAAGAGTGATAATTAAAGAGTAAATGCAGATTACCAATGGATGCTGAATGAAAATAAAAAATTGTCTTTACTTGTAAATGCATGGAACAAGTCTTTTGTTTAATTAGAAAAGATACAAGGGTTATAAAATCAATATGGAGATATGACTGATAGTGGCTTTAGTAAAAATGAAAGAACATATTTTGAAATTAGTATTAAATTGCATATGGACATGTGCAAAGGAAAATATATCCATTTTGTGAGATCTAATATAATGCATAAGCATAACGAACCTAAAATTCGAGTTGAAAAATCTTTTGATCAAATTAATAAATGTTGGTATTTTGGACTTGGTTATGTTCAGCTTGAGAGAAAATCTTTTCGACAGACTGGATATAATAGCAGATCTATAGAGCCCAAAATCAGTACACATAAACCCTTGCATTTATTAAATTGTTAAAATTATTTATTTAATTTTTAAAATGATTTTTAACTATGCATGATTTATGATTTGCATTATTTTAAATTATAACATTTTTATTAGATGCACATTAAAATTTTTTCCTTGAGTTTTGTGTTTCAAGAAAATATTCGATGCAGGATCGAGAAAAGAGACCTGTGCGATTTAGGCGATTAATTAAAATGTGGTATTTTATTTCAAGTCAAGAAATTTGGTATTTTAAAATATTTATGAAATTTTAAGCATTTTAAAGCCTAGTTTAATTTATTAGGTGATTTTAAGATTTTAATTTTTAAAGATTATCACATGTATATTTCATTTTTTAATTAGGAGATTTAATAAAGTTAGTATTGGGTTAGTATTTTAATTAGCATGTTAATTAATTTATTAAGCAATATTTCCCCTAATTAACCACGCACACACACGTTACACACACCTACACGCACACTAAGCGGCTACACACACACTCACACACACAATTCTCTTGTATTTCATTTCATTTTGAGAGAAAAGGCTAGGGCTCTATATTCTCAGCAGCAGCCACCCCTCTCCCTTGAAATTTCTGGAGAATTGTGTTCCTTTTTCGAGCAAGAAAATGTGCAGCAATCGTCTCCCGGTCATCCCCCGTGATCCACCGCATCGGTATTCGTTATCTTCGATCGTTTAGACGCAAAGGAATGAATATTCTTCTATTTTTGCATTGATCTTGTCGTAGTAAGTATTTGATGCGTATTGTATGAAAAATCTATGTACGTTGTGCAAAAAGTTTGAGCAAAATGTTCGAAACGACTTTGGATCAAAATTTTAGATCTCAAAACTGATTCTGTTGTCATTTCGAGTACTGTGAATTTTCAGTCGACTTTCTAGAAAACCTTTCAACATATAAAATGTATTACTCTTTGATATCTTCGATTTGACAGCAAATTCGTAATTTTTGGACAAGAAATGAGTTGTTATGATCATTTTCGTGTGACTGCTCAAACTAAGACATTTTAAAAATATGTTCTTCATGTTTCTTGAGTTATTTGGTTGCAGGCTTCGTTGGAAATTTCCGAGTGGTCATTGCTGCATTTAGGTCTGGGGACCCGGACGTCAATCATTTTCTAAATCATAATTATGACTAATTGATTAATTAGTATAAACATGGTCTAAATTTTTTTTCTTTTAAAATGCAAAGCGGAAACGTAATGTAATTAAATTCAAATTACATATTAAACATATCATACAATTATTGTATGATCTACAATAATCCGACTAGATTCAACTACAAGCCAGTGCTGAATCCTATGTTGCTTCAAAGCCCGGATCTCCACGCTATATAGTCCAGCCTCATTCTCTTCTTGACCCTGATCCTAGCCCACCTGTTGCCATGCACACATACAGACAAGACAACAGCCGGATAACTCCGGTGAGATATAAATATCCCAGTATAAATCATGTATACATGCAATCATATAAACAATATAAAAGCATATAACAGAAAATCATATCATATATCAAAATCATGAGATGAATCAATAACAAGAATAAATCATATTCTAAACATGTACCCTAATCAGGAACATTAATCAATATCAAAAATAAATTCTATTCTAAGCATGTACCAATATCAGGAACATAAAGGGACATGAACCATCTTCAGGAACATAAATTAACATCCATCAATACAAATCAATATAACTGTCACTCAAGCTAGTGACTCTACGTTTTAGACTAGACTCAATCCTAGCCTAGGGATCCCGATTTCCAGATGTGGTGTTCCTATATCGAATTCCGTAATAGAAGGAACCTTGATCCTATTTACTCGATATAACCAAATATGGTGTTCCTATATCGAATTACGATATAACCAATTATGGTGTTCCTATATCGAATTACGATATAACCAAATATGGTGTTCCTATATCGAATTCCGTAATAGAAGAAATTCCAATTCTATTTACTCGATATAACCAAACATCTGGTGTCCTGACCTAACCGTCATGGACTGTTGCACTATCGCTAATATCCTATCTTGAGACATCGTGCAATGTGCCCGTGGCGATTTCACCACTATCAGGCACTTCTGTCACAAGATTATTCATCTCATACCTGTGTTCTATAATTCAAGAGAACAAGTACATCAATCAACTCAATGCACATATCAATGCAATAAGTAAAGTATGTGATTTAGGGAAACTCGAGTCAAACCTCACTCGAGTTGTGCAATCCCAACTCAACATTAATTTATACCTTTATCTTCTCGCTCAGAAGAAGAAGAAGAAGTCCCGACTCTATCTCGGTCCATTCCCAATCTGGTAATAACAATACCGAACAGATATAATATCAATATACAACTCAATTCAATACCTGTTCTGATCAATATTCAAATCAAAATATACGTTGATCGATATCAAATCAAGATACAATCTACTCCATATCCACAATATCACGATATAATCGAAATCACTACTGAATCTGATCAATATCTATTAACTGATGTTTCGACGATATAGCAATACAGTCTCGATAACTCCGTCAGTCCGAACATCACAGATATAATACCAGAATTTCTAATTAATATCGATACCAGTCATAATCTCAATAACAATACATATCTGATATGAATTCTCAGTCAAATCGATTCCAAAAATCATAACAATTACATAACCAGTCTGTTCTTTAAACTGACTTCAGTTATACGATGTCTACTATGTCAAGAACATCATATATGACTCCTATTCAATTCAGACAACAACATAATTTCAAAACATGTCAGAACGTAGCAAAACTTATGTCCAGTTATAGCCTACGTTGATAGGAACACAGTACTGAAGTCGGATTCAAAATCAGACGGGCGGATCACTCGTAGATTTCAATTCTCACGTGAAGCTTCCTCGGAGCCCTTCTTACTATTCCCTTAATTCTGAGAAATGAATGCAATTCAGATACATATGTATATATATATATATATATATATATATATATATATATATATCTCGTGCATGCCAACCAAGTGGCACCCTTTCGTTTTGCATGTCTGGCGCATATGCGCGCCCAAGCGTCGTGCATAGGCGCCGAACTCTCGGCCCGACACCTTCCGCTTTTCACTTCTCGCGCATGTGCACGCCTCCAGCCGCGCATGTGCGCGCAAGTTTCTGGACACTCCGCGCAGGTGCGCGCATGGACGCCGCGCATGTGCGCGCAAGTTTCTGAACACTCCGCGCAGGTGCGCGCATCGACGCCGCGCATGTGCGCGGGGACCCTTCTTGCACCTCTATTAATATTTCCTTGCGGCTTTCCAGGTCTACTCCGTTCCGTCTACAATCACTTCAATCAATCCGGAAATCATCCCAGATTAATCTCAGATTATAATAATTATACTCAAATCATTTCAGATTACGGTAATCAAATTCTCGGGCCTTACATTTCTCCCCCTCTAAGATATGATTTCGTCCTCGAAATCACAAACATTCAATTCGTGTTATACAGATAATCATATCATATTTCAAATCAGATACCAGAAGGAGATATACAGAATATGCAATAAGCTCATATCAATCACATCACTCGTGATAGAATCAATCACACACTATTGGCTATACAATATCCGTATATACCAATCGACCGTTCATAACAAACCAAAACCATCAGCTGTTATCAAATCTATGTACCTTAGTCAAGAATATATTCATTCTTCAACCTTAATTACCAACAGTCATCGTCCGACGTTGGATTGTTCCATGTCGAATTTCGAGTTGTCTTCATTTGTTTCTGATTCCATCGCATTTCCGATATCATATCTCTGATCCTATCAGATTCAGTCTCAAGTATCATCGAAATATAAATCTCCATCCCATGGAAATTGACAGTTCTCCCTGTACAACATCTCAATACTCATTTGATAGCTCTCGCTGTACGAAAATTTATAAATGACAATCAATCATGTCAACTAGTGCTAAAATCCAGCACTACAGTTCCTGGATATCCTCCAGTATTAGGATAGTTCACTCCGACTATCCTTCAATCTGTAAATCATAGATCAAAATTCATGATATACATTCTGCCAAAAGTACAAAATCAAACGAAAATCACAGTCTGACATAATTAACTTTGGCATTCAATACAATCTAACCTCCGTTTCTGACATAAATCCCCATCATCTGGTCATGTCTGTATCTCTTCCTGTATAATATAACATGTACATATTTGAACAATCGTTCAATTACAATCACTATCTTGGCCAGATTGCAGTAGTGTCATCACACAATCCATAGAAATGTACTCCCATTTCTATTTAAAAATCAATACTCAAGACCATTAATCTAAAAATTTCTATCTTTCTGTCTTCATCTGTCAACGATTTAGACATTTCAATACAAATTCTGACATAACTGATTTCATCTGTTTATATCAAAACTGTCTATTCGAATTATCACATATTTCCAGTTACCAGAATAATACTGACTCTACTACTGTGTGCATCTGACAATACCTGTCATTTCCAATTCGAATATCTGACACAAACAAATCAGTTAATAATATAAATTAATTAAAAAAATACCTACCTAGTATTCGGTTCTGACTATCAAATTCAAGTTCTGACAAGACTGAACTGTATATAAGCTCAACGATTCATAACAATCGATATCAAACACGAACTCAGAATGATAATCATATCAGATCAGATTCAGAATATCAATACGTAATACTGATTTAATAACTGCTTAAAACACAATTTCGGACATTTCGAAAATTCTGCCATATTCAATGTCGTTCTCAGCCACTGATCACGGTCTCACTGTGCTACAATCAATCCGTATACTATCTTCCGATATCACAGACTCTGAATACAATCTGTTACAATCCCGATTCATATCCGAACAATTCTGTATATAAAAATCTCAGTTCCCATAATATTCAGTACGATTTTCAACTGTTCCATTCATTCAATCATATTCTACGAATATATCAAAATATCATAGATAAAACGAGCATAAAGTCATCAGAATATTTCCAAACACAGGATTTATCAATTCCATACACAGAACTGAAGTATTTTACCGAGAAACATATAATCAGATGTAACTCTAACTCTTCAAGCAGTAAATCTTTCAACTGATATCTCAATCCTCTCAATTCAATTAGTATCAGTCTATAATAAATTATAAAATGAAACCAATACCTGGTATCAAATCAAGACTGAAATCCCTCTCCCTGATACAGGACAAACCTGAAATCTCATCTGAAAGACTATAGAAAACTTCCTGCTACTAGTAAATCTATTCATGATAGACTCAGCTTCAGTCATCAACTGAATACATAAGGAATTACTCCATTTTCTTCGATAATCATCGAATCATAACAATACAGATATCAAGGAATTCAAAATCGAGAATCCTTACCGTATATCATTCATTCCTTGGCCATTTCAGGTTCGAATCTTACCATCTCCTGGAAAGAATCTAAAATAGCTCTGTACTTGTTCGATATATCAATATCAATAACGTAATCCGAATCAGGCAACACAAGTACAACACAATTTAACTCGTTTTCATTCTCAGTTTACTGTAGTATATAATATGTCACAGAATTCACTGATATCAATTCTTTTCCCCAAAAGGTATAAAGGTCAATACTACAGTAACACAGACCCAACAGGTACAACATATATCAATGCAACTCAGTCAAAGATAAACGTCAAGAATGAATTCGTATATATCAATACATATGCAATACAATCATAAAAGATCAGTACTTGTCACTGTATCATCAAGGGTGTCCTGGTTCTGTTCCTCGATCCCTACCACCAGATGATCCTGCTCCCTGAAATCTTCGGGGACGTCTCTGTGGAAAAGCTCTAGCAAAATGTCCTTGCTGTTTACAGATATTGCACCTACCAGTCACTCCCTGGCATTGCTCCGTGAGGTGTCTCCCGCCACAAACTCTGCAATAGGTTCCAGTATAGCTCGGGCTGGAACCACTAGAGCTAGATGAACCGCTCAGTTCACTTGCTAACTTCTTGAATGGCTTCTTTCGAGCTTTCAGCAAATCTTGCTTTCCACTCGTGCTGTCGCGGTCAAATCGGAGAGGGGATTGCTGTGTTTGGGGTTGTATCGCACACACCCTTGTTAATTGTCTAATCAGACTCGCCTCCGCTCTCTTTGCTCTACTCAAGGAATCAGCAAAATGGTAAGGCCGCTGCATATTCATCAATGCAACTATCTCCGAGTTCAATCCTCTGATGAACTGAGCCGTTACAGCTTCATCATTCCCAGCTACATGAGGAGCAAAACGCAGTAGAGTAGAGAATTTATCAACATACCCTTCAATATTCAGTTGACCTTGGCTCAAATTCTCAAATTCTACTTTCTTGTCCTCTCGGTACGATCCTGAGAAGAATCTTCAATAAAATTCAGCTTTAAAGACTTCCCATGTGATCACAGTACCACGTAGTTCTAATATTCCTTTGGTTGTAATCCACCAACTCCTGGCAGCCTCTTGTAACTGATTGGGCACCAGTTTAACTCTCTGTTCATCTGTACAATCAAGTAAATCGAACAGTATTTCTATGTCATCAAACCAGTTTTCACAAACTTCAGACGTCTCGATACCACTCAAAATCGGCGGTTGCAGTAACTGAAACTCTCTCAACTTTATTTCCATATGAGTTTCTGATACATCTATCTGATCAGACGAAGTACTACCCCTTTCTGGAATCCTTCTAGGAGGAATATCTGATAATCACAGATGTTAGTAGTAACAGGAGACAAATCCGTCTCAATCCCAATCCTGATCAGCTTACCTCTGATCAAGAATTGGTTCTGATCCCGTTCCAAATAATACGTATTACCAAATCAACTCAGATATTCAGGTAACATGTAGCTTAATATACAGTAAAAATATACTGAAATCTTAGCATATACAATGTAATTTCAACATTATATTTAATCCTATGCTACATATAAATCCAGGTAGTAAAATATAATATCATGCTAGCATACACAATGTAATTTTACATTATAATCAATCACATGCTAGCAATCACATGCAAGGAAAGAAAACTCATTCTACCCCGCTCACTCTTCTCTATCTCAGTGCTAAGGAACCTATAGTTCAAGGACCTACAGCTCTGATACCACCTGTTGTAGGGACCCGGACGTTAATCATGTTCTAAATCATAATTATGACTAATTAATCAATTAGTATAAACAGGGTCTAATTTTTTTTCCTTTTAAAATGCAAAGCGGAAACGTAATGTAATTAAATTCAAATTACATATTAAACATATCATACAATTATTGTATGATCTACAATAATCCGACTAGATTCAACTACAAGCCAGTGCTGAATCCTATGTTGCTTCAAAGCCCGGATCTCCATGCTATCTAGTCCAGCCTCGTTCTCTTCTTGACCCTGATCCTAGCCCACCTGTTGCCATGCACACATACAGACAAGACAACAGCCGGATAACTCCGGATAAATATCCCAGTATAAATAATGTATACATGCAATCATATAAACAATATAAAAACATATAACAGAAAATCATATCATATATCAAAATCATGATATGAATCAATAACAAGAATAAATCATATTCTAAACATGTACCCTAATCAGGAACATAAATCAATATCAAGAATAAATTCTATTCTAAGCATGTACCAATATCAGGAACATAAAGGGACATGAACCATCTTCAGGAACATAAATTAACATCCACCAATACAAATCAATATAACTGTCACTCAAGCTCGTGACTCTACGTTTTAGACTAGACTCAATCCTAGCCTAGGGATCCCGATTTCCAGATGTGGTGTTCCTATATCGAATTCCGTAATAGAAGGACCTTGATCCTATTTACTCGATATAACCAAATATGGTGTTCCTATATCGAATTACGATATAACCAATTATGGTGTTCCTATATCGAATTACGATATAATCAAATATGGTGTTCCTATATCGAATTCCGTAATAGAAGAAATTCCAATTCTATTTACTCGATATAACCAAACATCCGGTGTCCTGACATAACCGTCATGGACTGTAGCACTATCGCTAATATCCTATCTTGAGACATCGTGCAATGTGCCCGTGGCGATTCCACCACTATCAGGCACTTCTGTCACAAGATTATTCATCTCATACATGTGTTCTATAATTCAAGAGAACAAGTACATCAATAAACTCAATGCACATATCAATGCAATAAGTAAAGTATGTGATTTAGGGAAACTCGAGTCAAACCTCACTCGAGTTGTGCAATCCCAACTCAACATTAATTTATACCTTTATCTTCTCGCTCAGAAGAAGAAGAAGAAGTCCTGACTCTATCTCGGTCCATTCCCAATCTGGTAATAACAATACCGAACAGATATAATATCAATATACAACTCAATTCAATACCTGTTCTGATCAATATTCAAATCAAAATATACGCTGATCGATATCAAATCAAGATACAATCTACTCCATATCGACAATATCACGATATAATCGAAATCACTACTGAATCTGATCAATATCAATTAACTGATGTTTCGACGTTATAGCAATAAAGTCTCGATAACTCCGTCAGTCCGAACATCACAGATATAATACCAGAATTTCTAATCAATATCGATACCAGTCATAATCTCACTAACAATACATATCCGATATGAATTCTCAGTCAAATCGATTCCAAAAATCATAACAATTACATAACCAGTCCGTTCTTTAATCTGACTTCAATTATACGATGTCTACTATGTCAAGAACATTATATATGCCTCCTATTCAATTCTGACAACAACATAATTTCAAAACATGTAAGAACGTAGCAAAAATTACGTCCAGTTATAGCCTACCTTGATAGGAACACAGTACTGAAGTCGGATTCAAAATCAGACGGGCGGATCACTCGTAGATTTCAATTCTCACGTGAAGCTTCCTCGGAGCCCTTCTTACTATTCCCTTAATTCTGAGAAATGAATGCAATTCAGATACATATGTATATATATATATATATCTCGTTCATGCCAACCAAGTGGCACCCTTTCGTTTTGCATGTTTGGCGCATATGCGCGCCCAAGCGTTGCGCATATGCGCCGAACTCTCGGCCCGGCACCTTCCGCTTTTCTCTTCTCGCGCAAGTGCGCGCCTCCAGCCGCGCATGTGCACGCAAGTTTCTGGACACTCCGCACAGGTGCGCGCATTGACGCCGCGCATGTGCGCGCAAGCTTCTGGACACTCCGCGCAGGTGCGCGCATCGACGCCGCGCATGTGCGCGGGGACCCTTCTTGCACCTCTTTTAATATTTCCTTGCGGCTTTCCAGGTCTACTCCGTTTCGTCTATAATCACTTCAATCAATCCGGAAATCATCCCAGATTCATCTCAGATTATAGTAATTATACTCAAATCATTTCAAATTACGGTAATCAAATTCTCGGGCCTTACATTAGGTGTGTCATGTGTTGTGAGAAATCGTCCTTCGGTGTTTCGTTTCGAGTCGGTACGGGTTTGGTTGCATTAGAAGGCATAGGGAGGTGCATGGGTAGAAGGTGTCATTTTTGGGTTGATTTCGCACAGGGTTAGAGCTGCAATGTTACGCTAGGAGTGCTGCAGCTTCGCATTGTGCAGCACCGCTGCACTGCAGGGCAGCGCCTAGGCACTGGACAGGCGCTGCAGTGCTGCTCCTCAACGCCTATGCACTGGTTCTGGTATCTTCGGGCTTCGAGTTTAGGTGCTATTGTTTCCTTTGGGTACTAATACGTTGTTATGTCTAAGCTTGATGAAGGATGGACTAGTTATTATGAGTCTTGAATCGGAATCTTTGAGTCACGGTTTAAACGGGGTTCGGGTTTTTCCATTGCTTGGGAAATGTTCATACTGCACATCAGGATTTGGTTTGGGGTTCGTTGTCATGGTTTAGTGTGATGTTTAACATGGTAAAGTCCCAAGTGGTCTATAAATTTAAAATTTATTTATTTACTTCGGTGGTGAGTTAGATTGGCACGATTAAGTTATGAAATTTGAGTTGCTTGAATTACGTGTTAACATGTATAGCAGTAGCCCCAGCAAGATCCAACGAATTTCTCAACGTTATGTAAGTATGTTCGACATGCAAAAGAAAATATTTTATGTTTTTGATGTATGCTAATTGTCTTGTGACCAATTATGAACGGGTTTGGAAGCCGGAGAACGTGTCCAGGGACCTCTCCACCCGGTAAAGTATGATCGGGTTTTGATCAGGATTGGAAAGAGGTAAAGTATGACCAGAGATCAATCCACCTGTAAAGTATGACCGGGGATCTTATGTATGCGGTAGTGGACATCTCTGCTAACTCAGAACTGTGGTTTAGTCTGATCAGGCGCATTATGTTATGGATCACTTGCTTTGAAACATATCGCTACGCAAAATGATGATGATGCATGTTTAATTATGTATGATGCAAGTACGTTTATGCAAATGTTTATGAAATGATGGCATATTTATGTTATGCAAGTATGTTCAAAGTTAAGTTATGTATGCATTACTTTTAATGTATGTGGGTTTTATAACGTATTTTTTATTCGTTATTCTCAGATTATACATGCTGAGTCTTTAGACTCACTATATTTGATCAATACAGGTGAGGAAAGTTTGAGGAGACGGGAGGCGGAGACCATTGAGATGGCTCAGACTAGGCGGAGCACTAACCTGAGGACCGCTTAAGTTTCAAGAATTTTTTATGCATGATGAACTCATTATCTGATTTAAACGAATTACTTTTGTTGTTTTAAACAAGTACTTGTTGTAAGTTGTTTACCATTTCAAATATTTGTTCAAGCATTTTAATTAATTGGCATTTGGAATGAGAATTTCTTATTTTAGAAAAAATTTTATTTTCCGCAAATTTTAAATAAAAGTACGGTATGTTAAAAGATCAGTCTTAATAGAGCATCCCTCAATGAAGGTCGGACATTACTGATTTCATAATGTAGACTTGTTCAGAAGAGATATTGACTAGAAAACAAGAATTACATATGAGAACAACATGATAAAATACACTTTGCTGGAGATAATTTCAGATCTTCTATTGCACACACCCCAATGGATACTTGAAATAAAAAACCATTAAGGTGGTACAAAATTGGGTTCCAAATGGAACAGTCTAGTTTGGACCCAAATATATTGGGTATTAGTTAATAAAATTTGTGTATGTAGGAAATAAAGACTGTGATGATGTCTGAAGCTCAATGTGGCACTTAGACAGTAGATGTTCTAGATAGATCCATCAATATGAGTTGGGCTATTCAGGTTGGTCTAAATGCCGAACAATTTAAGTGGGTTTGGTTGAAGTTTTAGCAACCCATTTAAATGCGAGCCTACATGGGACAACCCTCATGAGTCGCGGGCTTAGGCAGGCCAACCCATGGTGGGGTCTGGTTGGCCACTTGGTGAGAGTAATTTTTTAATTACTTAAAAATGCGGAAATATTTTTTTTAAAGCTCCCATTTTCGATATAACATTTAAATGTTTCGAATGCACGAGCTCTACAGAAAAATATAATATTTAAAAATGATCTTAAATATTTGACAGTAAAAATAGTGCCGTTTAAAATAACAAAACTCATCCAAAATTATATGTAAACATAAAGAATAAAAATTTTAAAATCATCAACGTATAAAATTGTTCATATCATCTCAAATTTCATAAATCATAACGTGGAAAAAATATGGTCCTCGGGTCGTGTCACCGCACTAGGTCTGCCTACTCAGAGTTCGACACCTCCACTCCCCTCACTATCAAGCTCACCTGCATCACACACGTCTAGTGAGGCTAAAGACTCAACACACCTATACCAAAAATAAGAAGTACATATACATGACACACAACAGTGAAAAATATCATACTCAACATATATTTTGTAAACTTAAAAGCATGAAGATAAACGTGTCGTATAAAATCATAACGTGTCAAAACATGTCATCTTATGTCATCATATACGTATACATTTTCTTTCAATTGAATTCAGTTCATTATTTGTGACTTTCGTATCAGCTCTATTGTATCAGCTATATTCTATGGATCCATCTATGTATAACCACGGTACCGGACGACGGGGACATCAGAGACAACATTACCCGTCCACTGAGCCTTGGCCTCAGCTTATCATATCTCATGTCATCGTATACATATACATCGTCAGTCTCAACCAATTCACATCCTTGAAAAACATAATCATATTCACCACTTAATAAAAACATGCATATACATAACTTTTTCCTTAAAAACAATCATGCACCATATTTATCATAATTTCATAAAAATCATAAACGTGATGTGTAAACATTTAAAACATGATAAAATGTGCTCAGGGCGCGGCCAGGACAAAACCTCGACTCGGTGCAAAATGACCATTTTGCCCTTGGAAAACCAAAATGATCATTTTACCCTGAACCTCTAAAATTTCGATCCGAAGCTTACCAAACTCCTGAAATCATTCCAAAACATTTTAAAATTATTTCTTAGACATAAACTCGAGCCCGTTTCAAAACTTAACCGATTTGTTTTAAAACTTGGACTAGGATCCCGGTTTTAACCCGAATCAACCCGAAACTTTACCAAATTTTTCCCAAATTAAACATGAATTTATCCTACATGACCAGCCTCTAAACACCTTATTTCAGACCACTTATGAACCACGAAACAAGCCCAAAGGTTTCTGGAAATATCCAATGTATGCACACAATTTTCACAGCTTGAACGATTTTACGATAAAATCATATCTCTCTCATTTCTTATCAGAAAATTACAAATTTGCTATTGAATCGAAGATAACACAGAGTGCTACAAATCAAATGTTGAACACATTTCCAGAAAACCAACCTATAAGTCTCATAATTCAAAATAACCGAGAATGACGGGTTTTGTGACACAAAAATTTCACAGCTTGTGCGGCTTTACAGTAAAACTCATATCTCCCTCGTTTCTTATTAGAAAATTACGAATTTGATATTGAATCGAAGATAACACAAATTTTACAAATCATTTGTTGAACAAATTTCCAGAACACCAACCTATAAGTTTCAGAATTCAAAATAACCGAGGGTGACGGGTTTTGTGACACAGAAATTTTACAGCTTGCATGGCCTTACGGTAAAAATAATATCTCCCTTGTTTCATTCAGAATATTAAAAATTTGCTATCGAATCGAAGATAACACATATTGCTACAAATCATATGTTGAACATATTTTCAGAAAACTAACTTATAAGTAACATAATTCGAAATAACATAGGGTGATGGGTTTGGTGACACGGAAATTTCACCCGAAGTTTTAAGATATCAATCGGCCCTCTCCTAAAACCCACAAACTTGAGACTCCAGCCTTGTGTCCCCCTCTTAATTGACGTGTACAACCCTTGGCAGCCCTTCGCACAATTTCGTAAAAACGTGAGTTCATGACAAGAAGATGCAAGTTTCATGTCAACCTAACACAAAAACGCAACCACAAGTGAGGTCGAAGGACACACATACATATACATATATTTCAGCATACTAGGGCGTAAATGATGAGAAAAATGAAAGTACAAGCGAGCCTTGATGTATTGTGCTCGAAAACTTTGAAGAATATCACGTCTGGGAGGCACCGGAAAAGCGGGATATGATTTTATTGGAAAGCTTTGAGGAATATTGATGGTGGCTGCTGAAGAAACGAGAGAATGTTTTTGCTGAAATGTTTGGTGAAAATTAATCATTCCATAAAAAACACTCCATATTAATTAATTAAAATTAATCATTCCGTAAAAATTATTTTCTGAATATCCTCGGTCTTCATTCCTCAATCGAACGCAAAATTCAACTTAAAATTCTAATACGTGAAACTTTAAATAATAAAAAAATTAAACATATATATACTGTAATGCCTGGAAATTTCATCCTAGTAATCTATAATTATTGATATATAATTTGATATGATTATGAAAGGATTAATCGTGACACGAAATAAGATTTCATTTGAAGGATGCAATTTTTGGACAGAACTAGTGGCGCCCGAGTGGTAAGAAATGACCGCCCGAGCGCCAAAGTTCCATAGAAACATGTCTTGGACAGAAGATGTGGCGCCCGGGCGGTAGTTTTCGACCGCCCGAGCGCCAAAGATTAATCGGAGGCAGAACACCTCGCGCCCGAGCGGTAATTCTCGACCGCCCGAGCGCCGCCTGAATTGTTTGAAAATGTGCCACGTGCTTCTAACATGCAATAGGATATATATATATATATACGAAATCCTTCAGAAATTTGATAAGGAAGGAAGGAAATAATCGAAGAAAGGGAATCGAGAATTCTCCGAAAATCCTTACGCCTTTTGGGAGAAATTCGTCCGTCTGATTTTGAATCCGACTTCGGTACCGAGTTCCTATCGACGTGGGCTACAACTTGACGTAAGTTTTGCTACATTTGGGCATGCTTTGAAATTATGACGTTGTCAGAATTGAATGGAATTCATATATGATGTTCTTGACATATTAGACATCGTAGAATCGAAGTCAGATTGAGAAACAGACTGATTATGAAATTGTTATGAATTTTTAGGGTATATTGATTTATACCGGACAGATTTGAATTGTGATTGAATTACAGATTGTAATGGATATGAGTTATGATTGGTAATTGATGTCTGTTGATTTGGTATTGACGGGGATACTGAGATTGTACCGTTATGCCGTTGATTTTGAATTAAATCCAGATTAATCAGATTGTTAGTAATCCGAATGGTATATTGATATGAGATTATTTGTATTGCCATTGTCAGATTGAGGGATTGACAAAGTTTGGATTCCAGACCGAAACTGCAACGAAAGGTATAAGTCAATGTGTATTGGGACATCGACTCAAGTAGGATGTACTAGAGTTTCCCTAAATCACATACTTATTATTTTTTTATCATTGTACTTAATGATTTGATTTAAATGCTTGTTCTATGGAGTTATAGGAGCATGCATTAGACGAGTAATCTTGTGACAGAAGTACCTGATAGTGGCAGGTAACCACGGGTACATTGCACGATGTCACAAGATATGGTGGTAGACCATAGTCTATGACGGATGCGTCTGGACACTGGATGTTTGGTTATATCGACTTGGATAGAACTGGAGTCTTTTCTATTACTGTTTGTCGATATAGGAATGCCACATCTGGACACCGGGATCCCTAGGCTAGGATTGAGTCTAGTCTGCATCGTGGAGTCACGAGTATTGTCGACAGATTGATATTGTTTACATTTCTGATTTTGATATGTATTACTGTTATCTGTTTCATGCTTTGTATTGAACATATGACTGCATGTTCTTTGATTTATACTGGGATTTATTCTCACCGGAGTTATCCGGCTGTTGTCTTGTCTGTATGTGTACATGACAACAGGTGGGACAGGTTCAGGGTCCAGGAGATGAGGAGAGATCGTGATTAGAGTGGAGGCTCCGGACTTGGATTATGATGTATAATAGGGTTTTGACATTTGATATTTAGATGTTGAGCCTTAGTTTACTTTGAGTGTATGCAGTACAGGACTTGTATTGTATTTTATACTGATATGTATATTAGTTTGATTTCACTACGTTCCGCATTTTTAAAAAAAAAAAAAATTTAGACCCTGTTTTATAACTGATTAATTAGTCCCAATGACGATTATGATTATGATTAGCGTCCGGGTCCCCACAACAGGTGGTATCAGAGCGATAGATCCTTGAGATTGAGATAGGAGCTAGTGAGCGGGGTAGACTGTGTTTTCTTTCCTGCTTTTGATTGCTAGCATGATTTACTTCTTTATAATACATGTTTATCTGTTTATCTGATTTGATTTGAAAAAATGTGTTATTGAATATGAATTGGAGCTAATTCTGGATCAGCAGTAAGATGATCGGAAGAGGATTGAAACCGGATTTTTTTTGGGATTACTAATTCTTTTGAGTTTCAGATATGCCTCCGAGAAGAGTACCGGAACAGGGTAGTACATCGAACCCTCCCATGGACGTTACAGCCACTCCAATGGAGACACTGTTAAAAAGATTCCAATCATTCCATCCACCCACTTTGAAAGGAAATGAAAATTCAGTGGATTGTGAAAGTTGGCTAGATGATATTGAAATGATGTTTGATTCGTTGGAATATACTGATGAGAAGAGGGTGAAACTGATAGGACACCAACTGCATGACATTGCCAAGAACTGGTGGATCAACACAAATAGGGCATTGGAACACCGATGTACGATTATTACCTGGAGTGTATTTAGAACTGAATTCTATCAGAAGTTCTTTCCAGTGTCATATAGGAAAGATAAGGGAGCCGAATTCGCCAACCTGAGACAGGGCCAGCTTAATATTGAGGAATACGTGGCCAAGTTCTCTTCCCTGTTGCGCTTTGCTCCACATGTGGCGGATCATGACGAGGCTGTGGCGGATCAGTTCATTAATGGCCTGAATCCGGAAATATTTACGTTGGTAAACACGGGAAGACCGAACAACTTTACCGATGCTTTGAATAGAGCCAAAGGAGCCGAAGCCGGTCTGATGAGACAGAGAGGAGCTTCGTTTATGCTTCCAGCACCGGGATTACAGCAACCACCTCCTCGATTTGAAGGTGGCAGTAGTAGTGGCGGGAATAAGGACTTCTTGAAGACGAGAGGAAAGCAGTTCAAGAAGTCAGGGAGCAGTTCTTCTAGTTCTGGGAGTCCTCGACAGAGCCAGAGCTATATCGGACCTATTTGAAATACTTGTGGAGGGAAGCATCCCACTGAGCAGTGCCGAGGAGTGTTTGGCAGCTGCCGTATTTGCAAGTAATAGGGACACTTTGCTCGAGTGTGTCCCCAAAGAGGTGCTCAGGGATTCCAGGCAGCTGAGTCATCTGGATCAGCAACTCAGGCAGGTAGACGACCATCTGCTGTTCATTCTTTTCAGACAGCATCGTCTACCCAGTCACAGCAGAGGCCAGGAGGAAGCCAGACAGTGAGCCAACCTCCGAGACAGCAGGCCCGGGTGTTTGCTCTGACCGAGGAGCAGGCACAGGATGCACCTGATGACGTTGTAGCAGGTAACTGTTTTATTTCTGGTTATCCTGCGTACGTATTGATTGATACTGGTGCATCACATACATTTATTTCTGAGAGGTTTGCATTGAGTCATGCGTTACCTATTGAGTCGTTGTCTGCAGTAATGTCTGTCTCTTCTCCGTTAGGGACATGTTTGATATCAATAAAGTCTGTGAAATCTTGTACACTGCAGTATGATGGGCATAAGATTGAGTTGGACTGTATTGTGCTTGGAATATCTGATTTTGATTGTATTATCGGTATCAATACGTTAACCAAGTAAAGGGCTACAGTCGATTGTTTCCACAAGATTGTTCGATTCAGACCTGAAATGGCTGAGGAGTGGAAATTTTATGGTAAGGGTTCTCTTGCTAGAATTCCTTTGATATCTGCAATGAATATGACTCGATTATTGCAGAAGGGAGCGGATGGATTCCTGGTATATTCAGTTGATTTACTGAAATCGAGCCCATCATTGGCGGATTTGCCAGTGGTGTGTGAGTTTGCTGATGTCTTTCCAGATGAGATTCCTGGATTGCCTCCGATTCGAGAAATAGACTTCAGCATTGAGTTGATGCCAGGAACAGTTCCGATCTCGAGGGCTCCTTACCGGATGGCACCGATCGAGTTAAAAGAGTTGAAAGAACAGTTGGAGGATTTACTGGCCAAGGGATATATCAGACCGAGTGTATCTCCTTGGGGTGCTCCAGTACTGTTCGTGAGAAAGAAGGATGGGTCGATGAAACTTTGTATCGACTACCGGCAACTGAACAAGGCAACAGTAAAGAATAAATATCCATTGCCTCGTATTGATGATTTATTTGATCAGTTGCAGGGTTCTTCGGTGTATTCCAAGATCGATTTGAGATCTGGATATCATCAACTGAGAGTCAGGGATTCTGATATCTCTAAGACTGCATTCAGAACCAGGTATGGACACTATGAATTTATTGTCATGCCATTTGGTTTGACGAATGCACCGGCGGTATTTATGGGATTGATGAACCGCGTCTTTCAGAAATATTTGGATTATTTTGTTATCATATTCATTGATGATATATTGATTTATTCAAAGAATATGATTGAGCATGCTAATCATCTGAGGACGGTGTTGAGAATTTTGAGGGCGTAGAAACTGTATGCTAAACTGTCGAAATGCGAGTTCTGGTTGAAACAGGTGATATTTCTGGGACATATTATATCAGGAGAGGGGATATCTGTTGATCCCAGCAAGGTTGAGGCAGTGATTTCTTGGCCAAGACCAACATCTGTACCAGAGATTTGCAGTTTTATGGGTTTGGCAGGATATTATCGCCGATTTATTAAATATTTCTCGAGCATTGCCAAACCGATTACGCAGTTGACTCAGAAAAATGCTCCATTTGTTTGGTCTGAGGAATGTGAGACCAGTTTCCTCGAATTGAAAAAGAGATTAACCAGTGCACCGGTGTTGACTATCCCGTCAGGTACTGGTGATTTTGTTGTTTATTGTGATGCATGTCACCGAGGATTGGGTTGTGTTTTGATGCAGCGAGGGCATGTGATCGCTTATGCCTCAAGACAACTGAAACCCCATGAATCTCGATATCCAATTCATGATCTTGAATTGGCAGCCATAGTCTTTGCGTTGAAAATATGGCGACACTATCTGTATGGTGAGAAGTTCGAGATTTATTCTGATCATAAAATTTTGAAATATCTCTTTTCACAGTCAGAATTGAATACGAGACAGCGGAGATGGCTGGATTTATTGAAAGATTTTGATTGTGAAATCAAATACTATCCGGGGAAATCTAATGCAGCAGCAGATGCACTAAGTCGAAAGGTATGTTCTCTATCCTTATCGACTATGGGAGTCTCGAATTTGATTGAGGACTGCTGTTTGTCTGGACTAGTATTTGAGACAGATAAGAGACCAATGAGATTATATACTATTCAAGCGGAACCGGAGCTGATTGTGAGGATTAAAGCGGCTAAGAAAGGTGATCAGAATATACAGAAGTCAATTGCTATGGTCAGCTGGACATCGATCGGAATATCAGGTTCAAAATGATATTTTGTATGTGAATAATCGTCTTGTGGTGCCGAATGTTTCGAATTTGAGACAGCAGATACTGACAGAAGCGCACAACAGTCGATTTAGCATTCATCCTGGTGGCAGGAAAATGTATAATGATTTAAAGACACAGTATTGGTGGAAACAAATGAAAGCGGACATTGCTACATTTGTATCAAAATGTCTCAATTGCCAACAGGTGAAAGCTGAGAGGAAGAAACCAAGAGGATTGTTACAGAGTTTGTCTATTCCTGAATGGAAATGGGATCACATTTCCATGGATTTTGTGACACAATTACCGAGATCCTCCCGAGGTTATGATGCGATTTGGGTCGTGATTGATCGATTGACCAAATCCGCATGTTTTATTCCATACAAGATGGCATATAGATATGATCAGATGGCCGATATCTATGTTAACACTACAAGAAAAGTGGGTTTCCGCGGCGTGCAATATGCGCCGCAGAAAGATATCTGCGGCGTGCATGGCACGCTGCGACGCACGCTGTAAAGTTGAAAGCCGTCTTAAGTTTGAAACTATTGGCAGCGTGCAGTTTACGCTGCGGTTTACTCTAACAACGGCGTGCAGAGTGTGCTATTGATAGTTATCTTTCGGCAGCGTGCGTTGCACGCTGTGGTTAAAAGTTTCAACGTGGTGCAAGACATGATGTTGATATATTGACCTATGGACAGCGTGCAAGACACGCCGTGGTTAAACGTATCCATGGCGTGCGCAAAACATGCTGTTGATATGTTCACCAATTGGCAGTGTGCATTGCACGCTGCGGTTTAAAGTATCCAAGGCGTGCGCAATATGCTGTTGATGATTTATTGGCAGCGGGTATTGCACGCTGCGGTTAAAACCAACCATGGCATGCGCAATATGCCATTGATAAGGCGCAATGCAAGCTAATTAATATATTATTGTACGTCGTCGATTTGGTTTATCAGCAACGTGCAGCACATTAACGTTATTTATATTATTATGAACCAAATTTTAAACAATAATATCAAAACTCAAAAGATTTATCACACAACATCCAACCAATCACCGGAATTAAAACAAAATAATAAGATAACATAAAAACTAGGTAATTAATGTCAATTCTCCTTTATCCAATAAGACAAAAAACTTGCTAAAGTAAACAAAATACTGAGTAATATGATGGTTTAATGCAATAGTGTCTCTAACCCTAGAATCAATATAAGATGTGTATCAGTCACACAAAACGATAAATTTAGAAGGCCATGCTACTGTGCTTCCAACTGCATCATCCAGAAAAATCATTTCAGAATTCGGTCGAATTAAGTCTACCTGCTCCACAAGAACTCTATCAACCCAAACCTTCCAACAAGATCCACCAAGAGGAACGTGATGCACTTTTACAGTTGGATCCGTGGATGTAATTCGACCTTCAGCAACAACTCCATCACCACACCAATGAAGCAACTTACATTTAGTATTTTCAGAGATATCTCCATGACACACATTCTTTAAATTTGACTGCATATAAACAATACAAAGTATTAATTATGCCATATCTATTTTATAACAAATGTGGTTTAGATAACACAAACATTTAAGATAATTACCTGAGATGCAACTTGATGTTGGTTCACATTATCAGCATTGCCACTTTTTTTGAGACGATTGATATCACAGCCGCTACCAATATTATTCTCAATCCCAATACTGCCACCACTACCTACCTATGAGATAAAAAAAAATATCTCAAACAAGCCATCAATATACAAAAATGAGTTGGAGAGATCCTAATATTGAACAAAGAGAAAATCCGATAAAGTAATGCAACAAAAGCACAAAATTTTATAAATAAATAGTTGAAAAATCAAAGAAACACAACCATTTATATGTTAATGACCAAACACCAAATTGATAACCTGTACACAAAAGTATAGCCCGTTGCTTGTGTGAATGGTCAATTAATAACCACATGATAGTTGAGAATCTTGAGATCATAAACATGTTTCAATATTCGCCCAAAACCAGACCACATCCAGACATCCGGTTCTGAACACCATCCAACTTCAAATCCGAAAGATATGTACAAACTAAAACAAGATTTTCAAATGACAGTTCAATCCGACAGACAACAGCTGGTAAACAGATAAACACGGATAAATTTAAATAAAAATATATAAGCACAAGTGTTGTCACTGAAGTATGCTTGGAGACCTTTATATGATGGGACAAAAGATACAAATATAATTTCTCATACCACATAGTTCTGGAAAGGCAAAAGGAGAAAGAACTTATTCTCTAAAAAGTTGATAATTGGACTAATAGTCTTCTACTAGAAAACTATAAAGTAGGAATTGATACACTGTCCTGCCATGTTATGGATTCCATTTGTAAAAGAATGTGATTATCAAATTAAAGAACCAACAAACAAAATCAGATTCCAATTGATAGAATAACATAAAAGAAGATAATTGAAATGGACTGAGACAATAATAAAAGGCCTTTCCATATTGTTGCGATACATCAAATGCCATCAGGATCTAAACCATACCACTGCCCTTGTCTGGAACACACATAAAACTCTGATTTATGATACATGGATTCTTGAGTACAGATGGAGTTCTTGAAGCTTACTCACAGTAGCCAAATACATGGATTCACAATTAAATGAAGCTTGATCCAAATACATGGATCCACAAAAAATACACAATTTTGGGTGTCTTTTCTCTTTCCTTCACACACAAAACACACACACTACAAGTACACCAAAGATACAAAGTAAACTAAGTAAGACTAGTGAAACTTATACCATTTTTCTTCCCAACAATAAAACAAAAAAATGATCAAGACAAAATCATAGGTCCCTAAACAAAAATACTTGAGTACAGATGGAGTTCTTGAAGCTTTCTCAGATTGGTTGCCTAATAGGATAGGCAAATGCGAATGCGAGTGCGAATGCTGATAACCCTTAAAGATATGATAAAATGATAGTTCTGTACAATTTACATTTTTATTATCAAAGTTGGTGGGCTAATATTTTTTGTTTGGTGTCAAACATATTTTGGGCTCTTCATATGTTTCACAGTACATGTTCTGAATTCAGTTACTTTCTATACAGTTATGGGAGGCTTTTCTTATCACACATAGCCGAAGAGATAACAGACTAGCTTACATTTTCAGGTAATTAATTGTACTAATATTTTCTGTAACTTCAATGATTATCTTTAAAACTCTCTTGGTGCAGAACCTATTTAATTATTGCATTCTCTTGATTGCAGATGGTGTACCCAAAGAGGGACTGAGGATACAAGACGTGCTTGTTAGGATTGGAACATTACTTCTTATTAGGGACAAAGTAAGTTCCATTACTTCTTATTAGGGGCAAAGTAAGTTCCACGATGCTATAAAATAATTATCAATGCCTCATACATGTCTCTTGTGATTGCAACTGAAGAATTGAATACTTTAGTTAGTTGGTTTCCTATGTCTTTGTAATCTCTACTATCAATAGGTATGAGAATCCATGTTGCTGTAACCTACTGCATGGATGCACCGTACTGGTTGCATTCATGTGACACCTAGATCAATGAATCTAGGCAATAATTAATCACTCTTCTACAATGCTGTAGGAAAATAAAATCATATAAACAAGGTAGTATAGCCTGTTATCCAGCGACGTAGGCTGCAAAACGTACCTATTATCCAGCGACGTAGGCTGCAAAAGAAGAGAAATGAGCTCAAGGACTCGCCGGGAGTGAAGTGGTGGCAGTAGAAACACACAAATGGTCTAATAAATTAAAAACTTAATCAATCATTTAGGTTATAAAATCAGTAAATTATAGCCTTCCATACATTCTCCATTCCAACTACCCAATAATAAAGATAAGTAAATCAATCCCAAGAGTAAGCAAAGCAAATACATGCACAACAATCACGAACCTAATGACAAAAGGTTTTCAGAACCAATTAACCAAATTGACCCCACAAATAGATTGTGGTGTTGCTCTTTATGGGGACAACAAGATTCTGGACACCTTAGAGGATCAGATCAATGGTTGCAAGTAAACTGCACCAATAATAGCAAAAACAATTCCATTACCAATATAGTATACTAGGATCGTCTATCAAGTTTAATAAATTTGGAGAGTATAGTTATATGTGACAAAAACAGAGCAAATGAATCAAGACTGCTATTTTCCCCATTAAAACTTCAATCTTGGCCACCTACTGTGCCATACCAGCAAAACCCACAAGGATTCAAGAGGAAACAGATTTTCTGGGAAACGGCTAAAGAACCTGACAGAAATCGAGATTAGCGAAATCGATCTGATTAATTGTGAAAACAAATAAACAAGCAAAGAGCTTGGAAAGACGAAACCAGGGTAAACACAAGGTCGCGGCGAGTGGCTCGCGGTTGCAGCTTTGGCGGCGCCTGATGGGATAGCAGATGGAGCAGCGACGGAGTTTGGATGGTTCGTGTAAACAGAATCCGAAGAGGCTGGCCGTAGGCGGACGGTGAGACGACGGTGGTAGAAGGAGTCGACGATGATTGAAGCTAGGTAGAGGAGCGATGAAAAATTACGAAGAAGTGATTGAGGATTTGGCGATGAACGATGGGAAAAAGAGAAAAAGATAGGAGAGGGTTTTGATCGGGAAAAGAAGAGAGGCGCGATTATACGTAGATTTGGCGCCTTCTCAATTGTTAAGTATTAATTTTATTACCAATATTCACAGCATGCATTGTATGCCGTAAATATGATTTTTAACAGCGTACTTAATGCACGCCGTCGAAACAAAATATTTTAACGGCGTGCTTTTCGGTACATCGTTGATAATGATATTTACAGCGTTTTTGTTCTGCACGTCGTGGTTGTTGTAAGGTGCAATCACATTAACGGCGTGCATTTAAAAGCACGCCTTTAAAAATTATATTAACGGCGTGCTTTTAATGCACGCCGTTAATGTCGTGCCGCAAAAAACAATTTTTCTTGTAGTGTAAGGAAGTGGTTAGACTGCACGGAGTGCCGAAGTCAATTGTTTCAGACCGTGATCCTCGGTTTATTTCGCACTTTTGGCAGAGCTTGCAGCAAGCTCTAGGTACGAAATTGCATCTTAGTACCGCATATCATCCACAGACTGACGGACAGTCAGAACGGACGATTCAGACATTGGAAGATATGCTGAGAGCAGTAGTGCTTGACTTTAGCATTAATTGGCAAGATGCATTACCTCTTTGTGAATTTTCGTACAACAATAGCTATCAAACGAGTATTGAAATGGCACCATTTGAAGCGTTGTACGGAAAGAAGTGTCGATCGCCTCTTTACTGGGATGATATCTCTGAAGTTCCTGAGACTAGACCTGATATGATCAGAGATATGACTGAAAAAGTGAAATTGATTCAGAAGAAAATTAAGGCAGCCCAGGACAGACAAGCCAAATATGCCAACCTTCGACGTAGACCGTTGGTATTTGAGGCAGGAGACCGAGTGTTCCTGAAGATTTCACCTTTCCGGGGTGTTGTCCGATTTGGAAAGAAAGGGAAGTTGTCTCCACGATACGTCGGTCCTTATGAGATTCTCGAGAAGATAGGAGATCGTGCCTATCGACTAGCATTGCCGCCTTCTTTATCTGGAATACATGATGTCTTTCATGTATCGATGCTGCGGAAATATCTCCCTGAGGATTCTCATATTATTCAACCAGACGAGACCGAGCTGGACGAGACATTGAGTTATGTCGAGAAACCGATTCGGATTATCGATCGTAAAGAAAAACAGCTCAGAACAAAGACGATTCCTCTTGTGAAAGTTCAATGGACTCGTCATGGTATCGAAGAAGCTACTTGGGAGACTGAGTCTGATATGAGACTAGAATTCCCAGCATTATTTCACTAATGTAATTTTCTTATACAGTTTTGTATATATACTCCTTGTTAATACGAATAAAATGCATGTGATTTCGAGGACGAAATCGTATCTTAGGGGAGGAGAAATGTAATGCCCAGAAATTTCATCCTAGTAATCTATAGTTATTGTTATATAATTTGATATGATTATGAAAGGATTAATCAGGACACGAAATAAGATTTCATTTGAAGGGTGCAATTTTTGGACAGAACTAGTGGCGCCCGAGCGGTAAGAAATGACCGCCCGATCGCCAAAGTTCCATAGAAACATGTCTTGGACAGAAGATGTGGCACCCGGGCGGTAGTTTTCGACCGCCCGAGCGCCAAAGATTAATAGGAAGGCAGAACACCTCGCGCCCGAGCGGTAATTCTCGACCGCCCGACCGCCGCCTGAATTGTTAGAAAATGTGCCACGTGCTTCTAACATGTAATAGGATATATATATATATATATATATATATATATATATATATATACACGAAATCCTTCAGAAATTTGATAAGGAAGGAAGGAAATAATCGAAGAAAGGGAATCGAGAATTCTCCGAAAATCCTTACGCCTTTTGGGAGAAATCCGTCCGTCTGATTTTGAATCAGACTTCGGTACCGAGTTCCTATCGACGTAGGCAACAACTTGACGTAAGTTTTGCTACGTTTGGGCATGCTTTGAAATTATGATGTTGTCAGAATTGAATGGAATTCATATATGATGTTCTTGACATATTAGAAATCGTAGAATCGAAGTCAGATTGAGAAACAGACTGATTATGAAATTGTTATAATTTTTTAGGGTATATTGATTTATACCGGACAGATTTGAATTGTGATTGAATTACAGATTGCAATGGATATGAGTTATGATTGGTAATTGATGTTTGTTGATTTGGTATTGACGGGGATACTGAGATTGTACCGTTATGCCGTTGATTTTGAATTAAATCCAGATTAATCAGATTGTTAGTAATCCGAATGGTATATTGATATGAGATTATTGGTATTGCCATTGTTAGATTGAGGGATTGACAAAGTTTGGATTCCAGACCGAAACTGCAACGAAAGGTATAAGCCAATGTGTATTGGGACATCGACTCAAGTAGGATGTACTTGAGTTTCCCTAAATCACATACTTATTATTTTTTTTATCATTGTACTTAATGATTTGATTTAAATGCTTGTTCTATGGAGTTATAGGAGCATGCATTAGACGAGTAATCTTGTGACAGAAGTACCTGATAGTGGCAGGTAACCACGGGTACATTGCACGATGTCACAAGATATGGTGGTAGACCATAGTCTATGACGGATGCGTCTGGACACTGGATGTTTGGTTATATCGACTTGGATAGAACTGGAGTCTTTTCTATTACTGTTTGTCGATATAGGAATGCCACATCTGGACACCGGGATCCCTAGGCTAGGATTGAGTCTAGTCTGAATCGTGGAGTCACGAGTATTGTCGACAGATTGATATTGTTTACATTTCTGATTTTGATATGTATTACTGTTATCTGTTTCATGCTTTGTATTGAACATATGACTGCATGTTCTTTGATTTATACTGGGATTTATTCTCACCGGAGTTATCCGGCTGTTGTCTTGTCTGTATGTGTACATGACAACAGGTGGGACGGGTTCAGGGTCCAGAAGATGAGGAGAGATCGTGATTAGAGTGGAGGCTCCGGACTTGGATTATGATGTATAATAGGGTTTTGACACTTGATATTTAGATGTTGAGCCCTAGTTTATTTTGAGTGTATGCAGTACAGGACTTGTATTGTATTTTATACTGATATGTATGTTAGTTTCATTTCACTACGTTTCGTATTTAAAAAAAAAAAAAATTTAGACCCTGTTTTATAACTGATTAATTAGTTCCAATGACGATTATGATTATGATTAGCGTCCGGGTCCCCACATATACTCATGTTAAAACCATGCATTTAATGTATTAAAATAATTTAATTAAAATACACAATAAATTGATAACTTGCATGCGTGTGTTTACGTGAACCTTCAAATTTTTTGAGACGTTACAATACGTGTATATTAAAAGTAAAAGAAAGAATTAATAATTTTATTAATATTTTTCTATAAATTTATAATCATGAATAATCAAATTTAATTAATTGTATATTGTTGAAAAATAATATTTAAAATGTATGTATTGAATATTTGAATGTTGAAAATAAGAGTTGTAAATATTGAAAATTAGTGTGTGATGATGTAAGTAATGATGTATTTTTAGATTATTTGTAACGAAATTCTATAAATAGTCTCATCATTTATGAAAAAAATCACAATTGAGTAGAGAGAAAAATATTATAAAGTGTGTAGTTTGGTAAATTTTGAGAGTTTGAGATTTTTACTTTTTACCATAAATTTTTACTTTTTCACGACGCGTTATCAGCACGAAGCTCTAAAAGTCCTCCATATTTTTCAAGCTCCAAAACAGAAGAAAAAGACAACAAAATTAATAATATTTATTTTATTGTTTATTTATTTATTGTGTATTTATTTAATATATAATATAATGTTATTATATAATAAATTTTTCAAAAAACTTGTTATAAATCCTGGGAGGATGTTAAGACGACATCCCACACTCTCGGTAAGGGATACGACAAGTATAAAATCCTATAAGGCTTTTAAACAAAATAACTTATGACACATCATTATAATAATGTGATATGATATACATAATTATTTAAACATGACTAATATTATATACACCATATTATTACCATAAAATTATACAAATACATACATTTATTTTTGTGTACACCAACGGTAACAAAACGGCTAGTTTTTGCCTATGAATATGATCTCACAAACACATTCAATCACTCCAACTTTCTCTTCTTCTCTAAAAATTATTCTTCATAAAAATTTTCGAAGAAAAAAAAGATGACTTTCTCAAGGTTATTTTTAATTATTTTGTTATCATACTCACGAGTCTTGTATTTATTGGAGAATATCATCTTCGTGTTTTCTTTATTTTTACGAATGCTTGTACTTGTTGTTTATCCATTACTTTGTATTGCAATATTCATTAACTAATAAAATGCATCGTAATTTTTTTTAGTACCACTATGTCAAACTTGGCAAAGCTTGAATTCATTACTCTTGATATTACGGGGAAAAATTATATGCCATGGATTCTCGATGTAGAAATGCATCTTGAGTCATTGGGTCTAAGTGAGACCATAAAAGAAAATGGCATATCCACATCACATGAAAAGGCAAAAGCCATGATATTTTTGCGTCGACATCTCGACGAGGGATTCAAATGTGAATATCTAATTAGAAAAGAACCCATGGCCTTGTGGAAGAGATTAAAAGAAAGATTCGAACATATAAGGGAAGTTATACTTCCGACCGCCCGGGATGAATGGAATACGTTGAAATTCCAAGATTTTAAAAAAGTCAGTGATTACAACTCGGTACTGTATAGAATAATCTCGCAATTGAAATTCTGTGGGCACAATATTACTGAATTGGAAATGCTTGAAAAAACATTTTCCACTTTTCACGCATCGAATATAACTCCACAACAACAATATAGAGTGCGTGGATTTTCGAGATATTCTGAACTTATCGCCTGTCTCCTTGTGGCGGAAAAGAATAATTAGCTGTTAATGTGAAATCATCAGGCACGACCAACTGGTTCAACGGAATTTCCTGAAGTAAATGTCGTAAACAAAAATGAATTTAAATCTGGAAACCAAAATCAAATTTATAGACAAGATTTTGGTCGAGGACGAAATCGAGGTCGTGGTCGTGGTCGTGGACGTGGACGCGGAAGTAGTCGTGGTCGTGGACGCGGCCGTGGTTTTGAAAATAATCGAGATAGTTACCTTTATAACTCATCTCAAAAGAACGTCCCAAAACATCCACTGAAAAGACATCATGAGAATATGAGTGTTAATGAGAGTCAGTCAAAAAGGTTTGAAAGTTCTTGTTTCATATGTGGTACTCCAGAACATTGGTCCCGTATTTGTCGAGCCCCTAAGCACCTTTGTAAACTTTATAAAGAATCAATAAAGGGGAAAGAAAAGGAAACCAACTTCACTGAACACAGTGAACCTTTGAGTGATTCAACTCATTTTAACGCTGGAGATTTTCTGATTGATTTCTCAGACAATGATCAATTTGCTGGTGGAATAAATATGTAAAATATTTTATTTTTCATGTACTCGTATGATATGTTTTATTGTGTGTTATATTTTTTACATATGTATTGTATTGTATTTTATTTTTATAAATATATTGTGAGTAATTTTATTTTATTGCATATTTTTTTGAAGTTCAAATATGGAAAATGCTATGAACAAAGCTGAAGTTTTTATACCTGATAGTGGTACAATGCACACTATCCTCCGAGATAAAAGATATTTCTTGGAACTAAAACCAACAAAAACCATGTTTAATACAATATCAGGTCCTGTAGACTTGATTAAAGGTTGTGGTAAATCACAATTTTTGTTACCTAATGGTAAAATTTTTTTTTATCAATCATGCTTTGTATTCACCACAATCGAAAATAAATTTGTTGATTTTTAATGATATATACTCCCATGGGTATGTTACTCAAACAATGAATGAATGGAATGAGAAATACATATGCCTTACCACATATAAATCGGGAAAGAAATATGTGATTGAAAAACTACCAATGCTCCCTACTGGATTGCATTATACACATATAAGTCTCATTGAATCAAATATGGTAATTGATAATTCTTCAATATTAACCAATTGGCATGATCGATTAGGACATCCTGGTTCAACAATGATGCGAAGAATTATAGAAAATACACATGGTCATCCGTTGAAAGACCAGAAGATCTTTCAGAATAATAAGTTTCAATGTAAAGCATGTTCTCTTGGAAAACTTATTATAAGACCATCACCAGCTAAAATCTAAACGGAATCACCAATGTTTCTTGAACATATTCAGGGTGATATTTGTAGACCAATTCATCCATCATGTGGGACATTTAGATACTTTATGGTATTGGTTGATGCCTCCAGTAGATGGTCATATGTATGTTAATTGTCAACTCGAAATGTTGCATTTGCAAGATTACTTGATCACATAATAAAATTGAGGAATTAATTTTCTGATTATACAATCAAGAAAATTATACTTGATAATGCTGGTGAATTCACTTCCCAGACTTTCAATGATTATTGTATGTCTATGGGAATCACTGTTGAGCATCCTTTTGCTCATGTGCATACACAGAATGGATTGGCTGAATCGTTGATTAAACGTCTGCAACTGATTGCTAGACCAATGATTATAAAAACAAATCTACCCATTTCTTTATGGAGACATGCAATTTTACATGCTGCTTCATTAATTTGCATCAGACCAAGTGCATATCATAAATACTCCCAATTGCAGCTTGCATTTGGGAAAGAACCAGGCATTTCTCATCTGAGAATTTTTGGATGTATGGTGTATGTGCCTATTGCACCACCGCAACGAAAGAAAATAGGACCTCAAAGAAAGGTTGGAATTTATATCGGTTATGATAGTCCATCAATCATTCGATATCTTAACCTCAGACAGGCGACGTGTTCACAGCACGTTTTGCTGTTTGTCATTTTAATGAGAAAATATTCCCAATGTTATAGGGAGAACAGAAACATACCGAAAAAGAAATTACATGGTATATATCATCATTGTTACATCTGGATCCAAGAACAAAACAATGTGAAAAAGATGTACAGCAAATTGTGCACTTGCAAAGAATAGCAAATCAAATACCAGATGCATTTTCAGACAAATAAAGGGTAACTAAATCATATATACATGCTGCAAATGCCCCTGTTCGAATTGAAATTCCGAAGAAACAAATTGAAGATACTCATGATGTCATTAAACGTCTGAAGCATGGAAGGTCTGTCGGTTCCAAGGATAAAAATCCTCGAATAAAAAAATTCATAGAGAAACACGATGATCACAAAAGAGAAAATGATGTTCCTGAAGAAACACATGATAATCACAAAATAGAGAATGATGTTCCTGAAGAAGCACATGATGATGAAAATGTTCTGTCAGAAAAACAAGCTGACGAGAATCGTGAAATATCTATCAATTACATTAGTATTGGAAAAATATGGAACCGAAAAAATATAGAAGAAATTGATGATATATTTTCTTATAATATGGCAATCGACATCATAAATGATAATGAACCAAAATCTTTTGGTGAATGTAAAAATCGGCAGGATTAGATAAAATGGAAAGAAGCCATCCAGGTTGAATTGGATTCGCTAAATAAACGTAATGTTTTTGAACCTATAGTCCTTACACCTGAAAGTGTAAAACCTGTTGGATACAAATGAGTTTTTATTTGTGAAATGAGAAAAATGAAATAGTAAGATATAAAGCTCGACTTGTTGCATAAGGTTTTTCACAAAGGCCTGGAATTGATTATGAAGAAACGTATTCTCCCGTGATGGATGCAATTATGTTTTGGTATTTGATTAGCTTGGCGGTATTTGAAAATTTAGAAATGCGTCTTTTGGATGTTGTTACAGCTTACTTATATGGATCACTTGATAGTAATATATATATATATATATATATATGAAAATCCCTGAAGGATTTAAGATGCCTGAAGCACAAAGTTCAAAACTCAGAGAATGTTATTCTGTGAAATTACAAAGATTATTAGATGGGTTAAAGCAATTCGGTCGAATGTGGTATAATCGACTAAGTGATCACTTGATGAAAAAGGGATATGTAAATAATTTAATATGCCCTTGTGTTTTCATTAAGAAAACAACATCCGGATGCGTAATTATTGCTGTATATGTTGACGATTTAAACATCATTAGAACGAATAAGGAAATTCAAGAAGTTGTTTCATACTTGAAGGAAGAATTTGAAATGAAGGATCTTGGAAAAATCAAGTATTGTCTGGGTTTACAAATTGAACAAAAATAATTTGAAAAGTTTGTTCACCAGACAAATTATACAGAAAAGATTCTTAAACGTTTTAATGTGGATAAATCAAATCATTTAAGTACTCCAATGGTTGTTAGATAATTAAACATAGAAAATGATCTATTCCGTCCATGTGAAGATTATGAAGATATTCTTGGTCCAGAAGTATCATATCTAAGTGCTATCAGTGCCCTTATGTATCTTACAAATTGTACAAGGCCTGATATATCTTTTGCCGTAAATTTGTTGGCAAGATTTAGCACATATCCAACAAAGAGACACTGGAACGGAATTAAACATATATTCCGTTATCTACGAGGAATTACAGACTTGGGACTTTTGTATTCAAAAGATGCTAATCCAAGTATAATTGGTTATGCCGATGTTGGATGCTTATCTGATCCACACAAGGCACGTTCCCAAACTAGATATCTATTTACTCGTGGAGGCACTGCAATTTCTTGGCATTCACAGAAACAAACGCTCGTAACAACTTCATCAAATCATGCCGAGATTATTGTACTACATGAAGCAAGTTGAGAATGTGTGTGGTTAAAATCAATGACCCAACATATCCAAATCTCATGCGGATTATCATTCGACGAGAAGCCTGTGATGCTATATGAAGATAATTCTGCATGTGTTGCTCAAATGAAAGAAGGATACATAAAAAGCGACAGAACTAAACATATTCCTCCTAAGTTCTTTGCATTCACCAAGGAGCTTGAAAAGAATAAATGTATTGATGTTCGTCACATTCAATCAAGTGAAAACTCATCAGATCTATTCACAAAGGTACTTCCTACGACAATATTCAGAAAACACATATATAATATTGGGATGCGCAATCTACGAAATTTGTGAAGAATTGTTCATGTCAGCATGAGAGGGAGTTTACACGACTGCACTATTTTTCCCTTGCTATGGTTTTTATCCCAATGAGTTTTTCCTAGTAAGGTTTTTAACGAGGCAGTATAAAAACACGTAATGAATACAATCATTATGATCATCATCACAAGCGGGAGTGTTGAATAATAATATTTAAAATGTGTGTATTGAATATTTGAATGTTGAAAATAAGAGTTGTAAATATTGAAAATTAGTGTGTGATGATGTAGGTAATGATGTATTTTATTTTTGGATTATTTGTAAAGAAATTCTATAAATAGCCTTACCATTTGTGAAGAAAATCACAAATTAGTAGAGAGAAAAATATTATAAAGTGTGTAGTTTGGTAAATTTTGAGAGTTTGAGATTTTTACTTTTTACCATAAATTTTTACTTTTTCACAACATATATATTTTTTATTTCTAATTTTTTGATAATATTTTAAGTTTTTTGATAGGTCCAGCCCACCTAACTCACAACCCAACTTGGGTTGAGTATTTCTCAACCTGTGAAGAGGGGGGACGGTCTATAGGTTGGCCTACCAGATGGAGGGTTTTGGCAGGCCAACCCTACCCTACACAGGTTGGCATGTTTGACCATGCTAGTTCTAGGCATATGCCTTGTTAAGCAAAGTTACTCTCGAAATTCATTAGCTACGGTGAACCAAAGATTAATTTTGGTGACAACTCTAACGATAAACCTTGTCAAAGTTAAGATTATCTATGGAAATATTATTTTTGTGTTATAATATGATTAGTATTAGTTAACTATATGATAATTGTAACGAACCGTACTCTTACTACTTAAAATATGCGGAAGAATTAAAAATTTTCTTGAATACGAAAATAAAATCAATACGGTCGTCACTACATCATCCATTCACCAATAACACTTTGCTAAAAGAAAGGCTTGTTCAAAATGTCTAGCAACCAAAACATAAAATCGGCGTATTAATATTTTCATGCTTAAAATCTTAAAATGACGTGGGCGGTCCTCGGGTCCATCCTTCTGCTCAGTCCAAGCCGGCTCCTTGGTCACCACCCCTCGTCTCGTCATGATCATCCTCACCTGCATCGATCAAGTCTAGTGAGTCTAAAGACTCAACACATATAAACTGGAATAGCAAGTAATACATAATAAAAATCGCATGCAACTTTAAAATAGGACATACATACTTGAAACTTGGATTTGAAATGAACTTGAACTTGCATACATACATAGACGTGCCATAACTTAGAAGCTTTCATAAACATGCCTGCGTACTTGTTCATACTTAAACATACGTGATTTCATTTTGCGTAGAGGATGTTTCAAAGCAAGTGACCCATACATAATAAACGCCTGATCAAACAAACCACAGTACTGGGCTGACAGGGACGTATCAAATGCCGCGTACATGAGATCCCCGTTCATAATTTAACGGGCTGGTTAGTCCCCGTTCATAATTTAACGCTTTCAAACCACGATCTAACCCGTTCATAGTTTAACGGGTTGGAGAGGTCCTCGGCCACGTTCACCGAATTCCAAACCCATTCAATTTGGTCATAAGACATATAGCATACCTCAAAAACTTAAAAATATTTTCTTGCACGTCAACATACTTACTTGGCATTGAGGGATTCATTGGACTTCGATCGGGGCCGTTGCTGCACATTCTAACATGAATTCGAATGCTTAACTGATACACTTAGACATAATAATCAAGCTTACTCACGAGCTCATTTAATCCCTTAGGTCGTTCTACAATTCCCATTACTCGACCTTGTAAACCATTGTACTAACCCAAGACATCGAACCTCCGAGCATAGTATAAGATTTTTCCCAAAATTGTGAAGGACACTGACCCCGTGCCTACCTCCGTGTAGACTCGGGTGAGAAGGCTCGCAAGGAAAGGTGGACACGGACCCTGTGTCAGGGTCTGTGTGGGGGTCCGTGTAGACTCTGGAAACAAACACCGAAAAGAAACAAAGGCACGGTACCCGTGCCAGGGTCCGTGTACCTGCGGGACAATTAAAACTTTGGAAATTCTAAACAGGTTTTGCTTAACAGTCTGGACTCGATCGTACGGACCAAAAATCGACACTCCAAGACTCATCCTAGCATGCCATATCATCAAACCATATTCGTACAAATTCCCAAAGCGACGATGATCACCCTACGGTACATACCAATCAAACGTGGCAATTGTCATCAAAATGTTACCTAGGTCTTTTAATTAAATCGAGCGCCTAAGGACATGAGACGAAACCTCAAAAATACTCCCAACATCGTACTAAGCATACCTAAACGCAGCAACGATCGCCCGACGATCCCCAACGAAGCCCGCAACAATAAAATCTCGAGAACACATCAAAACATAATTTCTGAAAAACGCAGTTTGAGCAGTCCCACGAAAAACGCCATACCTCACTCGATATTTGTCCAAATAACCCGAATTTTATATCAAATCGAAGGTATCGAAAAGTTCTACAATTTTTACGTTGAAAGTTTTCCCAAAATCCTGATCGAAAATTCGCAGTTTTAAAAAGAACAGTAAAACGTGATTTAGATCTAAAACTTTTCCTTCAAAATCGATCCAAACAAATAACCGCTCAAACTACTACACATCATACATGGATTTTACGCATAAAAACAACGCAACACATACTATGAAATGATCGACACAGAAAACAGAGATTATACGTGCCCCTTTGATGATAAACGTTACCGACACGGCGATGCCGAAGCGGAGATAGAAGCGAGGTTGATCCGGGACGAACGTGGCGCTAAAATCTTGCGATAAAAACTCTCGAAAATTGATGGAATGGTGAAGGGAATGGGGCGGCTGCTGTTGGGAAGGAGAACCCTAGTTTTTCTCTCTTTCAAAATAATAAAAAGCTGAAACATGAATTGAGTGTGTGTGTTTAGTCGTGTACATGTGTGTGTAAAAGTGTGTAAGTGTGTGTGAGGTAGAAAACGTGTGTGTGTGTTTTTAATTAGGAGAAGTTAGTGCTAAATTAATTAATTAAAAATACTAATTAAAGGGTAACCCACACTAATTTAATCAAACTCCATAATCAAAATAATTACACACCAATTTTAAAAGTTTTAAACTCTTAAATCACTCAATACATAAATAAGGCTTTAAAATACTAAAACTCTATAATTTATTTAAAATGCCCCATCCTAAATCTTAAAATAAAATACCACATTCTAAATTTCCAAAATCGTCACCGGTCTTTTCCTCGATCCCGGCTCGAATAATCTCCTGAAACATGAAACTCGAAAAACATTTTAACGTGCATCACATAATGCATTTAAATAAATCATGCACCACGAAAACTCATTTTAAATTAAAGTAACTGCATTAACAATTTAAATAAATGCATAGGTTATACGTGTACAGAGTTTGGGCACTACAGTTCCTCCCCCACCTATAAAAATTTCGTCCTCGAAATTAAATATTACCAAACAACTCCGGGTAGCGAATCCTCATGTCCGCTTCTGACTCCCAAGTGGCCTCTTCCACCGATTGGTTCAGCCACTGGACTTTGACTAGCTGAGTCACTTTGTTCCGGAGTCTGCGCTCCTGTCTGTCTAGGATTTGAATCGGTTTCTCCTCATAAGACAGGTCTGGGGTAAGCTGTAACGGCTTGTAGCTCAGAACATGCGAAGGGTTAGCTAGATACTTCCTCAACATTGAAACGCGGAACACATTGTGTACCCTGGCCAGATTCGGCAGAAGGGCGACACGATAAGCTAGTGTCCCAACTCTGTCCAAAATCTCAAACGGTCCAATAAACCTCGGACTCGGCTTGCCTCTTTTCCCGAATCTCATAACACCCTTCATGGGAGCTATCTTTATAAAAACGTGATCACCAACGACAAACTCTAGATCTCTCCTTCTCTTATCAGCATAGCTCTTTTGGCGACTCTGGGCGGTCTTCATTCTATCTCGAATTTTGACCACTACATCTGCAGTCTGCTGAACTATATCCGGGCCAAGTTCTGCTCTCTCACCAACCTCATCCCAATGGATGGGTGATCTGCACTTCCTTCCATACAATGCTTCGTAGGGAGCCATACCAATGGATGATTGAAAACTGTTGTTGTATGCAAACTCCACTAGATGTATCTTCGACTCCCAAGTCCCCTGGAAATCGATCATACAGGCTCTCAACAAATCCTCCAAAATCTGGATCGCTCGCTCAGACTTGCCATCTGTCTGCGGGTGAAAAGCTGTACTGAAAAGCAATTTTGTCCCCATGGCTGCATGTAAGCTCTTCGAAAAGGACGATGTAAACATTGGGTCCCTGTCGGACACAATAGAAACTGGGACTACATGCAATCGGACTATCTCCTTAATCTAGAGCTCAGCATACTGTGTCACGGAGAAAGTCGTCTTCATTGGCAAGAAGGGTGCTGACTTCGTGAGTCGATCCACTATAACCCAAATAGAATTAAATCTTTGACTGAACTTGGGAGACCAACCACAAAGTCCATGGTAACATTCTCCCATTTCCACTCTCGGATGGGGAGTGGCTTAATCAATCCTGCTGGCCTCTGATGGTCTGCCTTCACCTGCTGACAAGTGAGGCTTTCAGACACAAATCTGCGGATGTCTCTCTTCATCCCTGGCCACCAATATAGAATCTGTAGGTCCTTATACATCTTGGTACCTCCTGGGTGAATAGAATACTGTAATGCCAGAGACTTAATTATTGTAATCAGACATTGATTTATTGACGTGATCGAGGTTATACGAACTCAAATGAACCATTATGTCGAGATCGAGCGTCGTTGCATGATTAACCAAGAAAGTGGACAGAACCCTCGGCGCTCGAGCGGTAGAAAAGCACCGCCCGAGCGCCAAGGCATCGCAAATTTTGGTTCGGGCAGCAAGTGTGGCGCCCGGGCGGTAGATTTCGACCGCCCGAGCGCCAATGGGGAAGCTCGGAGACAGAACTCCTCGCGCCCGTGCGGCAGATGTTTACCGCCCGAGCGCCGAGCTCGCGCCCGGGCGGAATTTTATTGCCGCCCGAGCGCCAGCTGGATTTGAAGAAAGGTAGCCACGTTTCAGATTTGCATGCAACGTATGATATATATATATATATAAGTTCCTTCAGAATTCAGAAAGGGAAAAATCGAGAAATGGGAGAAAGGCTTTGTTCGTGATTTTAGAAATTGATTTGCGAGCGAACCGTCTGTCCAAATTGAAATCCGACTTCGGTACTGTATTCCTATCAACGCAGGCTACACAAGGACGTAAGTTTTATTACGTTTAGACAAGATTTGAATTTCTGATATTGTTAGAATTGAATATGATTCAGATATGGTGTTTCTGCTACTGTAGACATCGTATAATTGAAGTCAGATTGAAGAACAGATTGTTTATGTATTTGTTATGATTTTCAGAGTTGATTTGATTGAGATTTTATATCAGATTCGTATTGTTATTGAGATTATCATTTGTATCAGTATTGATTTCGAAGTCTGGTATGATATTTGTGATGTTTAGACTGACGGGGTTATCGAGACATTATTGTTATGCCGTCGAAACATCAGTTGGTACAGATTGATCAGATTCAGTATTGGTTTCTGTTATCTTGTGATATGGTTAATATGAATCAGATTGTAGTTTATTCAGATATTGACCAGACAGATTTTGAATTGGATTATACATTGATACATTGTATTGATTATTGTCATTTCAGATCAGATATGGACAAATTCGACTTCGAGACTTCGTCTTCATCAGACGGGGACGACAAAGGTATAATTCATGTGATATTCGGGACGAACAACTCAATTGAGATCGCGTTGAGTTGCCCACTAAATCACATACTATACTCTTGTTATGTTTTATATGATTATGTTATGATGATAAATTGTTATTCATGCATTAAGATAGGACAGTCTGGAGATCAGGCAGACTCTAGACGTTCGGCGATATCTCAGCTTAGGGGAAGATCACCTCCTCTATTGTAGATGTGGATACAGATCAGGCCGAAGTCTAGGAATAAGACGTACAACACCTCGATTGGTAGGGTAGGTGACAGCCAGTGACGTCTTATTCACCCCGGGATCCCTAGAGTTATAGTTGAGTCGAGTCTAGACATGATTTGATTAGGACTGCATGCACATATGGATGTGGCTCCTAGATCATGGGACCCATCGTTATTGCTTCCAGTTGTGCTAGCATGTTTTTATGATTTAGATTGGTTATATGCATGTTTAGCTGATTTGAAGTGCATGCTTGTTGTGATTAGATTTCATAGCTTATGAAATCTAATGTTTCGATTTTATTCATGACAGCATGTTTCATGAATTATTTTATGTATATACATGTTTACCATGTTTTATACTGGGATTTATTTCTCACCGGAGTTATCCGGCTGTTGTCTTGTTTTGTATGTGTGCATGACAACAGGTGGGGCTAGATCAGGGTCAAGATGATGATGAGAGAAGACGAGTGTAGCGTGGTGATTCCGGACTTACAGTAGACTTGGTTTTATTACTGGACTTTAGTAGTTGAACCTTAGATTAGCTTGTTGTATTTTAATACTGAAATGTATTTTATACAGACATGTATAGTATTTAGATTCCATTACCTTCCGCAGTTTTATATTTTAAAAAGAAAAATTTTTAGACCCTGTTTTATCTTAATTGATAATTAAATCCCAAAGATGATTAGCGTCCGGGTCCCCACAACAGGTGGTATCAGAGCCGTAGGTTCTAGAGCTGAAGGTTCCTAGAGCTGATAGTTCCTTGAGCTATAGATTCTTTAGCGATAGATCTTTTAGAGATAGAAAAGATTGAGCAGGGTAGATGAATTTTCTTTCTTTCCTTGCATGTGTGTGCTAGCATGAGATTGATTCTAATGTTGATTGACATTGTGTGCTAGCATGAGACTATGTGTTACTGCTTTAAGATACATGTTTACCTGATTATATGATTTGAATGGGTATTATGTATTCTTGAGTATGAATCAGATCGGATTCATGATCAGCAGTAAGATGATCATGATCAGAAAGGATTGGCACAACATTGTATTATTGGGTTACTAATGTTTGTGGTAATCAGATATACCTCCCCGAAGGATTTTGGAAACAGGCAGTACATCGTATGAGCAGCCATATATACCAGAACCGCAGATAGATGTGTCAGCGACTCCGATGGAAACCAAGTTGGCAGAATTTCAGTTATTTCAGCCGCCGATTCTGAGTGGTACAGAGACGCCTGAAACGTGTCAGCACTGGGTTGCGGACATAGAGATATTGTTTGATCTACTGGATTGTACAGATGACCAAAGAGTTAAAATTGGTATTTTACCAATTACAAGAGGCTGCCAGAAGTTGGTGGATTACAATCAAAAGAGTATTAGCACTACGTGGTATTGTGATCACGTGGGAAGTCTTCAAGACTGAATTCTATCAAAGATTTTTCTCCGCCTCGTACCGAGAAGACAAGAAAGCAGAGTTTGAGAATTTAAGTCAAGGTCAATTGAATATTGATGATTATGCTGCTAAATTTTCTACTATGTTGCGTTTTGCGCCTCATATGGCTAGGGATGATGAAGCTGTGGTGAATCAATTCATTAGAGGATTGAATTCGGAGATAGTTGCATTCATGAATCTACAGCGACCCTATCACTTTGCTGATGTCTTAAGTAAAGCAAAGAGAGCAGAAGAGAGTTTGATTCGACAATTAACGAGGTTGTGTGTGAAGCAACCCCAGACACCACAATCCCCTTCGAGATTTGAACGTGGTAGCACGAGTGGAAAGCAAGATTTGCTGAAAGCTCGGAAGAAACAGTTCAAGAAGTTAGGCAGTGGTTCCTCCAGTTCCAGTGGTTCCAGTCCGAGTTATACTGGAGTGTATTGCGCTAGGTGTGGAGGGAGACATCCCACCGAACAATGCCAGGGAGTGACTGGTAGATGCAATATCTGCGGACAGCAGGGGCATTTTGCTAGAATGTGTCCTCAGAAGGGTTCCCAAAGATTCTGGGGAGCAGGACCATCGGGTGGCAATGCGTGAAAAACAAACCCAGTAGTTACAACAGGTACCATTCCTTATGATTATATTGCATACGTATTGATATATACTAATGCATTCTTTATGAGTATCTGTGAATGAGTAGTATGGAGATATGCTGTATCTGTTGGGTCTGGGTATACGGTAGTATTAATTCCTTGGTTGTTGAGGAATGTGTTGATATCAGAGATTTCTGTGACATACGATATACTACAGTTAGATAAGAATGAGATGGGGTTAGATTATGATGTACTTGTAATATCTGATTTGAATTGCATTATTGACATGAATATGCTGAACAAGTACCGAAATATTGTAGCATGTGTTCCAGAAATAGTAAGATTAAGACCAGATCTAGTGATAAATGAGGATTTTCGATCCAGAAGTCCTCAGAAATTGTAGGGTTTAGGACTCGATTATTTCAGAAAGGAACAGATGGCATCCTTATGTAACCAATAGATCCACTGAAATCGAGTCTAAAATTTGATAGTAAGATAATAGTTAACTGGTGTTTGCTTAAATAAGATGTCAGATGGGTTCTTTATGAGAGAGAATTGAAAGAATTGACAGATTAGAGTATGGGCTAAAGAATCCAGTTGATTGTGTATTTCTCTTGAAGACATTTTAGTTCTGTTTCTAGATTGACAGATTATGTGTTCAGAGGTATTTTGAAGAATTATGCTTGTTATATCTATGATTTCGGGATATATCCACAACATCTGATTGTTATATTGAATCTTGAAGACTGGGTTACATATTCCGAGAACAGTGATTATTGTATACAGCAATGGGTCAGGTATGGATCCGAATGCAGTTATTGATACAGGTTTATATTCAGATTATGCGGTATCAGGAATGTCAGAATTAGCAGAATGTCAGATATGTCAGAACTTTCTTATCTGATGTGGACAGATTATCTTATTCTGTTTATCTTCTTCTTGTGTTGATTTACATCTGCTGAGTATTGTTATGATTTTAAATCAGTATTTGAGATATCTTATATTGTTTGGGAGTATATTCTAATTGCAGATGAGATAAAGCAGCTGATCTGGGCAGTATGAAGATTGGTCAGCCAGCCAGAATCTATTATGTTATGAGTTTCTTAAACTCACTAGATCAGCATAGGACATTTCTATTCTGAGTTTGAGTTGATGTTATTGTAATTATTATGCAGTGTGTGATACTATGCAGTTCCAATTGTATCAGAGTTGTTTGTGGAAAATACAGTAGTCCCGAACGGTGATCAGAATTTTCAGACCTGTATTTTGTTGATCAGATCAATATAACATCGATATGATTTTGCGTTTTCTATGGGTTTGGTTATTGTGTGATATCAGAATGTTGCAGAATTGTTTCCAGTTTTTGATATGGATAGTCAGAGCCGAATACCAGGTAGGTATTTCTTAATTATTTTATGTTATTAACTGATCTTTTACAGTATAGTTCGAATCTGAACTCTCAGGCAGTGTCAGAATTGCACAGTAAGGAATTCAGTTTCATTCAGATGGTTCAGAATGTATGATATTCGAACCGATAGTGTTGGTATAGACAGATTTGATCAGTTATAACCGAATTTGTACCGAAAGGTTGGTAAAAAAAAAAAATGGTACTGATATGTCTGGATCGCTAACAAAAGAAGCCAGAAAGCTAGGAATCAGAAGATTACTACCGACTTAGTATAATCCTGAATAGAAATGGAAGTACATTTCTAGGACTGATGTAATGATATTACCGCCATTTTCTTCAGACTGGGATATGGTATGATCGTGATTGATAGATTGTTCAATCTATATCTAGTAGTTTGTAAAGATGATGTACAAACAGAACTAGATGACAGAGATCCCTGTCAAAGAAATAGTCAGATTGACTAGAATGATGATTTCAAGTAGAGTATATCAGACTATGATTACGATTAAGTGGGTACTTATGGTAGGTTATATCATAAGCTGTTTCTCTGGCAGATTGTTCACAAATTGACAGGTAGTCGGAGTGTCTTGTTCAGATATTGCAAAATATTGATAGAACTCTCGTGCCGGATGTTAGCACTAGTTATTAAGATAGTGCAGAAGGGATAGATGTAAGAAACCAATGTCGGATGATGACAATTGGTATTTGAAACCGAAGATGGAATAGGTCCTTGATTGGGATAAACAGATGGAATAGCAACTGCAGGTGGTATTGCTTTGGTATGAATTGCAATTGGCGTATACGGATGTTGTATAGCCAGTAATATGGGATTGATTCGGCTAGTGAAATGAGTTGGATGTTAAACTCTGTTATACAGTTCTTCTGATAGATTTGGCTTGATGATGGGTGAGTTCGAGGACGAACTCAGATCTAAGAGGGGGAGAAATGTAATGCCCGAGACTTAATTATTGTAATCAGACATTGAATTATTGACGTGATCGAGGTTATACGAACTCAAATGAACCATTATGTCGAGATCGAGCGTCGTTGCATGATTAACCAAGAAAGTGGACAGAACCCTCGGCGCTCGAGCGGTAGAAAAGCACCGCCCGAGCGCCAAGGCATCGCAAATTTTGGTTTGGGCAGCAAGTGTGGCGCCCGGGCGGTAGATTTCGACCGCCCGAGCGCCAATGGGGAAGCTCGGAGACAGAACTCCTCGCGCCCGGGCGGCAGATGTTTACCGCCCGAGCGCCGAGCTCGCGCCCGGGCGGAATTTTATTGCCGCCCGAGCGCCAGCTGGATTTGAAGAAAGGTAGCCACGTTTCAGATTTGCATGCAACGTATGATATATATATATATATATATATATATATATATATATAAGTTCCTTCAGAATTCAGAAAGGGAAAAATCGAGAAATGGGAGAAAGGCTTTGTTCGTGATTTTAGAAATTGATTTGCGAGCGAACCGTCTGTCCAAATTGAAATCCGACTTCGGTACTGTATTCCTATCAACGCAGGCTACACAAGGACGTAAGTTTTATTATGTTTAGACAAGATTTGAATTTCTGATGTTGTTAGAATTGAATATGATTCAGATATGGTGTTTCTGCTACTGTAGACATCGTATAATTGAAGTCAGATTGAAGAACAGATTGTTTATGTATTTGTTATGATTTTCAGAGTTGATTTGATTGAGATTTTATATCAGATTCGTATTGTTATTGAGATTATCATTTGTATCAGTATTGATTTCGAAGTCTGGTATGATATTTGTGATGATTAGACTGACGGGGTTATCGAGACAGTATTGTTATGCCGTCGAAACATCAGTTGGTACAGATTGATCAGATTCAGTATTGATTTCTGTTATCTTGTGATATGGTTAATATGAATCAGATTGTAGTTTATTCAGATATTGACCAGACAGATTTTGAATTGGATTATACATTGATACATTGTATTGATTATTGTCATTTCAGATCAGATATGGACAAATTCGACTTCGAGACTTCGTCTTCATCAGACGGGGACGACAAAGGTATAATTCATGTGATATTCGGGACGAACAACTCAATTGAAATCGCGTTGAGTTGCCCACTAAATCACATACTATACTCTTGTTATGTTTTATATGATTATGTTATGATGATAAATTGTTATTCATGCATTAAGATAGGACAGTCTGGAGATCAGGCAGACTCTAGACGTTCGGCGATATCTCAGCTTAGGGGAAGATCACCTCCTCTATTGTAGATGTGGATACAGATCAGGCCGAAGTCTAGGAATAAGACGTACAACACCTCGATTGGTAGGGTAGGTGACAGCCAGTGACGTCTTATTCACCCCGGGATCCCTAGAGTTATAGTTGAGTCGAGTCTAGACATGATTTGATTAGGACTGCATGCACATATGGATGTGGCTCCTAGATCATGGGACCCATCGTTATTGCTTCCAGTTGTGCTAGCATGTTTTTATGATTTAGATTGGTTATATGCATGTTTAGCTGATTTGAAGTGCATGCTTGTTGTGATTAGATTTCATAGCTTATGAAATCTAATGTTTCGATTTTATTCATGACAGCATGTTTCATGAATTATTTTATGTATATACATGTTTACCATGTTTTATACTGGGATTTATTTCTCACCGAAGTTATCCGGCTGTTGTCTTGTTTTGTATGTGTGCATGACAACAGGTGGGGCTGGACCAGGGTCAAGATGATGATGAGAGAAGATGAGTGTAGCGTGGTGATTCCGGACTTACAGTAGACTTGGTTTTATTACTGGACTTTAGTAGTTGAACCTTAGATTAGCTTGTTGTATTTTAATACTGAAATGTATTTTATACAGACATGTATAGTATTTAGATTCCATTACCTTCCGCAGTTTTATATTTTAAAAAGAAAAATTTTTAGACCCTGTTTTATCTTAATTGATAATTAAATCCCAAAGATGATTAGCGTCCGGGTCCCCACAAATACGGAGATGCGTGTGCCTCTGTCAGAATATCCTCTCTGATCGAATCAACACTAGGCACCCACATTCTATCTCTGTACCTCACAATACCATCTGACACTGTGTAGAGAACACTTCCCTTGGCTCCATCCTTCAGCCTCCATTTCTCTAACTGCTCATCTGAAGGCTGACCTGTACGAATACGGTCTAACAAAGAAGATTGGACTATCAGATTAGACAGCCTCGGAGCTCTGCCCTTCCGATAAACTTCTAAACCAAACTTCTGAATCTCAGATTGAAGAGGTCTCTGCACTGACAATTGAGCTATGACTGCAACTTTCCGGCTCAAGGCATCTGCCCCTACATTAGTTTTCCCCGGATGGTAGCTAATCTCACAGTCATTGTAATGCCCCGAACAATGATTACTCATTCCGAATTGATAGATATATGTTATGAATAATGTACATAGAGATAAGAAGTAAGAGAGGAAGAAGTTGGCTTGAAATGTTGAATTTTAGGAATTTAATTCGAAGCTATACCGCACCTGCAGTGCTAGGAGATACCGCACCTGCGGTGTATGGACAGAAAGTTGGTAAGTTTTGTTCGAAGCAACACCGCACCCGCGGTAGAACAAGACCGCACCCGCGGTGCTGAGACCGCACCCGCGGTAGTAACAGGAGCGCACCCGCGGTCGATAGTTTTTGAAAATTTCTAGCCCTGCCGAGACATGAGCGCACCCGCGCTCATGTTAGCACCGCACCCGTGGGGATGCTTGCGAGGAATCCACTCTCCTTCTCCTGTTGACACATGGCATGGTATATATATATATTATTGTGCTGATTCATTCATTCTTCATTTCCAGCCAGAGAACCGAGACTTCCTCTCCAAGCATCTTCAAGTTCTTCACTTTGATTCTTAAGTTGTGTATGATTTAGCCATCCAAACTTTGAGCTAAGTAGAAATTCTTGCTCCTTGCATCGACGGCTACAAAGTGATGTAAGTTTCATTTAATTTCAGCATGGTTCGGATTTTAGATGTTGGGGAAATTGGAATATGATAGTTTGGATATGTGTTGATTAGATGAGAGATTGATAGATTGTATATCCACATTTCCATTTCAGATTCGTCTTTACGACCGTGACAGCGACTGTGCAAAGAAAGGTATAGTACATGTTTTGTTTGGGGAATCACGACTCAAAGGAGATCACATTTGAGTTCCCAACCAAAATCACATACTTGTTTTATTATCTATACCTTGATATGATTATGATTGTTTATAGATTTGTTCTAGAATTTGTATGCAAATCTTGCTATGCTTTGTTTACAGATCATGTTGCATTGCATTAAGATGATCATGCTTGGTTACAGATTTTGTATTCATGCATTAAGATAGGAAAGTCTGAGAGATCATCCAGACTTCTAGACGTTCGGCGATATCACAGCTTAGGGGAAGATCACCGCCCCTATTGTAGACGCGGATACAGATCAGGCCGAAGTCTAGGAATAAGACGTACCGTCACCCCGATTGGGAGGGTAGGTGATAGATCGTCTTATTCACACCGGGATCCCTAGAGTTCTAGTCGAGTCGAGTCTAGACATGATTAGATTCGCATTGCATGATTTTATATGAATGACATTCATATCAGCATGTTTCATGTTTTAGATTGTTTTAATGCATGTATACATGTTTATACTGGGATTTGTTCTCACCGGTTTTCCGGCTGTTGTTATGTCTGTATGTGTGCATAACAACAGGTGGGGCAGGATCTGGGTCGAGACAGAGATGATTGTGTTAGCGTGGAGATCACGGGCGCAGCAGAGTACTAGTGGTCTTTTTATTAGCTTTGGACTATCTTTTGTTTATAGATGGTAGTGAACACTAATTGTATATAGAATAAGACATGTATCTTTTGTTGTATGTTGTAAAATAAATAAAGAACTTATGCTTGTTTAGTTACATTTGATTTAATGTAAAAAGCGAAAAATTGACCCACATTTTAGAATAACGATCCATTTAATCCCAAGAAAAAGAATTAGAGCCCGGGTCCCCACAGTCATAGTCTTTCACTAACTCCAACCACCGTCTCTGCCTCATATTCAGTTCTTTCTGTGTGAAGAAATACTTGAGACTCTTGTGATCCGTGAATATCTGGCACTTCTTGCCGTACAAGTAGTGTCTCCAAATCTTCAATGCAAAGACGACGGCGGCTAATTCTAAGTCATGCGTTGGATAATTCTTCTCATGCACCTTAAGCTGCCTGGAAGCATAAGCTATAACCCGACCATGCTGCATCAATACCGCACCTAACCCGACTTAGATGCATCGGTGTATAGCACAAAATCTCCTTGCCCTATTGGCATGGCTAATACTGGCGCTGAAATAAGAGCTTGCTTCAATGTATCAAAGCTTTTCTGACATTCATCACTCCACACAAACTTAGCATTCTTCTTGGTCAGTGAAGTGAGTGGCACAGCTATTGACAAAAACCCCCGAATAAACTTACGGTAGTAACCAGGTAAACCCAGAAAACTGCGGATCTCTGAAGCATTCTTCGGATCAACCCATTCCTTAACGGCTGCTACCATAGCTGGATCCACCTCGACATCACTACTAGATATTATATGACACAAAAACGCTACCTTCTCCAACTAGAATTCGCACTTAATAAATTTTGCAAACAACTTGCGACTCTGAAAGGCCTGCAAAACTGTACCCAAGTGCTGACTATGCTCGTCATGGCTTTTCAAGTAGATGGGGATGTCGTCAATGAACACTATGCCTAACTGATCTAGGTAGGGCTGGAATACTCGGTTCATCAAGTCCATAAAAATTGCTGGAGCATTCGTCAGTTCAAATGGCATCACCAAGAAATCGTAATGCCCTAATCTAGTTCTGAAGGCTGTATTAGTTTTACTTTACTATGACCTCGAGTTCTGACTTTTCTCACAATTCCCAATATTAGAAATTGAGGTTCAAACTTATCGTATCTTACCTTCCTTATACTATACCCGTAATGTTCATCGATCTATTACATTAGAATTTATGCAGTTCAATCTAAGAAATCTTAGCACCAAAAGTTATTGATCAACTTCTATCCTTGGTACTACACTCAAAAGTCAAACCTTATCTTAACCCCGTAATAATATTGATCTACGATCCTTGAATCGAGACTTTACCATACGACACTAACTTACAAGTACATCCCAAATAAAGATTGCTGCTAACTTAAATTTCGAGTAACACTAATCCATAAAATCCCAAAATATACAATATCAATATTCTGCTTAGATAATAAAACCTTCCTAGCATCAAACACATGCTTAAACTATTTCCTTCCCAATTACATTATAGTTAAGGCTTAAGACACTTAAATCTTCCTCATTCGAACGAATGTCACACTTTGACGTATCCTCAATACTTAATTCATTCTAACGTATAAAGCTTAATAAGTTCCCCCCCTGATAATGATGAACTAATTCTAATAAATCAACATCACTTATAACCCACAGAATTCTAGAATCCTCATATAAAGTAATTTTATTTCTTATTCGATAAAAATCTTAATATTCGACATTGGTAAACTATGTTGAATACAACTAATTCCCTTTTTATTTCACCCAATATCCCCATATTATCACCTATTCCATAAATTTGAAATTAAAACTTACACGACCCAAGTATAGTCTTAGATAACCTAATTATAGTACTCATATTCACTTAATCCTAAGTTTCTTAATGACTTACAAAGATTCCTCAAGACAAGGTGCTTGATAGGGCCTTATGCCAAGTCTATCGACCTCAATGTCCATCTGGTCCTGCCCTGCCATCAAAGCTCTTGACATGGCAACTGTATAAGTCGTAGGACCAGCAACTCGAACAACACGGCGCAATATCGGCCGCAACCCATCCATAAAATGCCTCAGCTTCTCCCGGACATCGTTTGCAATTAGGGGCACAAAGTGACACCCTCTCTCAAACTTCTTGACGAAGTCTGCCGCCCTGCTTTCTCGTTGTCGCAGCGACATGAACTCCATGGTCAGGCGAGAGCGTACCTCTTCACTGAATTACTTGGAGTAGAAAACCTTCCTGAACATATTCCACGTCAGTGTTTGTAAGTTCACTGACACCGACACGCCTTCCCACCAAAGCCTTGCGTCTCTAGTCAACAAGAAGGTGGCACGTCTAACTATGTCAGCATCATGTAGCTCCATAAATGCAAAGATTACCTCGATGGACTTAATCCATCCTTCCGCTATCATCGGGTCAGTGGTCCCCGAAAAATCCTTCGGATTCATCCTCTTAAATCTTTCATAGACTGCCTCCAGTCTGGGCCTCGCCCTTAGGTCTACTGCAGTCTGGTTCCCTGCAAACTGTGAGAAGAATTGAGCCATCCCTACAAGCATCTGAGCCTGCATATCTGGGGTGGACGAGGAGGTGTGACCCTTTCCCCATCCTGAGCTTTCCTATTCTCATCGCATGCTTCACGCACAATCCTACGTCTGGGAGGCATATTGTTCTAACATTTACCCAACACGTAAACCCAACATGCATGAACATAATATAGACAACATAAGATGCACGTACTTCAAATTTAAAATATGCACATGCTGAAATCAGAACTTAATGCTTACTACATATCATAAATTTGAAACCATAAAACTTACAAACTTGATGTGTGACTTCGTGAGCTTCTTGCGACTGACAGTAGGCATAACCCTTTACAAGAACACCGCTCTGATACCAACTGTAACGAACCGTACTCTTACTACTTAAAATTTGCGGAAGAATTAAAAATTTTCTTGAATACGAAAATAAAATCAATACGGTCGTCACTACATCATCCATTCACCAATAAAAATTTGCTAAAAGAAAGGCTTGTTCAAAATGTCTAGCAACCAAAATATAAAATCAGCGTATTAATATTTTCATGCTTGAAATCTTAAAATGACATGGGCGGTCCTCGGGTCCAGCCTTCTGCTCAGTCCAAGCCGGCACCTTGGTCCCAACCCCTCGTCTCGTCATGATTATCCTCACCTGCATCGATCAAGTCTAGTGAGTCTAAAGACTCAACACGTATAAAATGGAATAGCAAGTAATACATAATAAAAATCGCATGCAACTTTAAAATAGGACATACATACTTGAAACTTGGATTTGAAATGAACTTGAACTTGCATACATACATGGACGTGCCATAACGTAGAAGCTTTCATAAACATGCCTGCGTATTTGTTCATACTTAAACATACGTGATTTCATTTTGCGTAGAGGATGTTTCAAAGCAAGTGACCCATACATAATAAACGCCTAATCAGACAAACCACAGTACTGGGCTGACAGGGACGTATCCACTGCCGCATACATGAGATCTCCATTCATAATTTAACGGGCTGGTTAGTCCCCGTTCATAATTTAACGTTGTCCAACCACGATCTAACCCGTTCATAGTTTAACGGGGCGGAGAGGTCCTCGGCCACGTTCACCGACTTCCAAACACATTCAATTTGGTCACAAGACATTTAGCATACCTCAGAAACTTAAAAATATTTTCTTGCACGTCAACATACTTATTTGGCGTTGAGGGATTCATTGGAATTTGATCGGGGCCGTTGCTGCACATTCTAACATGAATTCGAATGCTTAACTGATACACTTAGACATAATAATCAAGCTTACTCACGAGCTCATTTAATCCCTTAGGTCGTTCTAAAATTCCCATGACTCGACCTTGTAAACCATTGTACTAACCCAAGACATCGAACCTCCAAGCATAGTATAAGATTTTTCCCAAAATTGTGAAGGACACGGACACCGTGCCTACCTCTGTGTAGGGGTCTGTGTAGACTCGGGTGAGAAGGCTCGCAAGGAAAGGTGGACACGGACCCCGTGTGGGGGTCCGTGTAGACTCTGGAAACAAACACCGAAAAGAAACAAAGGCACGCACCCCGTGCCAGGGTCTGTGTGCGTGTCCGTGTACCTGCGGGACAATTAAAACTTCGGAAATTCTAAACAGGTTTTTCTTAACAGTCTGGACTCGATCTTACGGACCAAAAATCGACACTCCAGGACACATCCTAGCATGCCATATCATCAAACCATATTCGTACAAATTCCCAAAGCGACGATGATCACCCTATGGTACATACCAATCAAACGTGGAAATTGTCATCAAAACGATACCTAGGTCTTTTAAATAAATCGAGCGCCTAAGGACATGAGACGAAACCTCAAAAATACTCCCAACATCGTACTAAGGATACCTAAACGCAGCAATGATCGCCCGACGATCCCAACGAAGCCCGCAACAATAAAATCTCGAGAACACATCAAAACATAATTTCTGAAAAACGCAGTTTGAGCAGTCCCACGAAAAACGCCATAACTCACTCGATTGTTGTCCAAATAACTCGAATTTTATATCAATCAAAGGTATCAAAAAGTTCTACAATTTTGACGTTGAACGTTTTCCCAAAATCCTGACCGAAAATTCGCAGTTTTAAAAAGAACAGTGAAACGTGATTTAGATCTAAAACTTTTCCTTCAAAATCGATCCAAACAAATAACCGCTCAAACTACTCCACATCATACATGGATTTTACGCATAAAAACAACACAACACATACTATGACATGATCGACATTGAAAACAGAGATTATACGTGCCTTTGATGATAAACGTCACCGACACGGGGATGGCGAAGCGGAGATAGAAGCGAGGTTGATCCGGGACGAACGTGGCGCTAAAATGTGACACCTCTGACCCAATACATTAAAATACGCAGCGAAAATAAAATAATTTTCTTTAAAATATGGAAGTAGTTTCAAAATACATTCTTTAAACATTTTTTTACAAAATAGCAATACATGATCATTCAAATGATATAACAAAAATACAAAACATCATTCCTATGATCATGCCATCAAAATCATCCTTCCAACGGTGTATGCATATGACCCTCTGTCCACAGTCAACGTCCCGGGCCTCCACTCTGATCTGCATCACATGAAATAACTGAAATGAAAATAAATCTCAGCAAGTGGAACTCTTACATGGCAATGACATAACATACTCTGTAAAAACATAGCTTTGAAATCATAAATACCATCAACTCTGAACTGTAAACTCTGAATCAATGAATATCATAACAATAGCATAGAAATGAGATGGTATTTCTCTTTACTCTGGTTGGATTGATATCAATAGTAACTCTGCTCTGGGGTGCTCGTATCCCAAATCGATAAAAACCGATCCTCTGAGGGATATAAGCCTATAGTCGTTCATCAACTGATTGCATGCAATTCTCTGGCTATGTCTTAATTAATTAAAAATACTAATTAAAGGGTAACCCACACTAATTTAATCAAACTCTACAATCAAAATAATTACACACCAATTTTAAAAGTTTTAAACTTTTAAATCACTCAATACATAAATAAGGCTTTAAAATACTAAAACTCTATAATTTATTTAAAATCCCCCATCCTAAATCTTAAAATAAAATACCACATTCTAAATTGCCAAAATCGTCACCAGTCTTTTCCTCGATCCCGCCTCGAATAATCGCCTGAAACATGAAACTCGAAAAATATTTTAACGTGCATCACATAATGAATTTAAATAAATCATGCACCACGAAAACTCATTTTAAATTAAAGTAACTGCATTAACAATTTAAATAAATGCATAGGTTATATATGTACAGAGTTTGAGCACTACAATAATGAATATTTGTTAGAATTCCATAAGCACATGAGAAATCTAACTAGAATTATTTAAGTACTAGGATGGAAATTATTCAACTCGATGAGTACAGTGAGAACAATGCAAATTTTCCAAGAAGATCTATTAAGTCCCTTGAACATGATGTTTCTGAGATACAAACAAAAGCAAAAATGAGCAGAGGACATGCTCAAGTGATCAAAATATTCAAGAGGATCATGAGGAGACTCCAATGCAAATTAATCATGATCCGCACCAACAAATCCATTTTCAGAACCAAGTTACAGGTGGAGTAAGACCCGTCCTCCTTCACTGATGATCGGTAACCCCTCTACCCCTTTTAGAACTAGAAGGAAAATGATCAATGAATATGAACCTAAAAATATTGATGAGACCCTTAATTTTTCTAGTTGAATAGACACTATACAAGATGAGTTAAATTGATTTAAGAGGAATAATGTTTGATATTTAGTATCTATACCTAATCATCAGTCTGTAATTGTTACTAGATGAGTATTTAAAAATAATTTGAATGAAGATGGTATAATTAGAAATAAGTCTAGATTGGTAGCACAATGATTTAGACAAGAAGAAGAAATTGACTTTGATGAAACATTTGTTTCAGTATCTAGATTAGAAGCCATTAGGACATATATTGCTTATGTTTCTTACGATAACTTCAAGGTATTTCAAGTGGATGACAAAAGAGTGTTCCTAAATTATTTGCTACAAGATGAGGTGTACGTCGAACAACCTTCAAGTTTCCTTGATCATGCTATTCTGGATCATGTGTTTAAATTTCATAATGCTTTAAATGTTTTGAAATAAGCACCAAGGACATGGTATGACACATTGTCTCAATTTTAATTAATCATGAATATACTATCAGATCAGTGGACAAAACTCTCCTCAAGTTTATTAAGAATGATCATATATTACTTTTACAAATATATGTATATGATATTAGTTTTGGATCTACTAATCCAAAATTATATGATAACTTTTCCAAGTTGATGAAGGGTGAATTTGACATGAGTATGATAGTAGAATTTACATTCTTCCTAGGCTTACAAGTCAAACAGATTGAATAAGGAATTTTCATCAACCAAGAGAAGTACACTAAGGAACTACTGAAAATTTTTGGCATGATAACATGACAGAAGCAACCACTCTTTGATGAATTCATCAACAAAGTTTGATAAAGACGAAAGGGGAATTTCATTAGAGTTAACCAATTATCAAGGTTTTATAGGTTCACTGCTTCATTTAACTGCCAGTAAACTTGATATTATATTTGTTATATGCATCTATGCAAGATTTAAATATGACCCTGATAGGATCGATTAACGTATCAAGAGTGTTTAGAAGGGGGGATTGAATAAACACTCACAATTAAAACTGATCTTTTCGAATTTTGAGTTCAGTTTGGTAACAAACTGATTCTCGGAATCTTGTTGGTCAATTACAATCAGTTAAACTAAAATAGTTGCGGAAAGTAACTGACTTAAAGATAGAATACAAAACTGAAATAAAATACACAAGGATTGTTTCTCGATGTTCGGAAATTTCAATTACTCCTACGTCACCCCTTCTATCTCAAGGACATGAATTCCACTAAAAGACTTTGATCGAATACAAGATTTGTACTGACCCACTTCAGTTTGGACTTATCACTGCCAAAAGCTGAAACTCTTAGTATTACAAAATGTTCTCAGTGCGTAACTGATCTTAGCACTATCGAATTTAACGATTATTACAAAGTGCTAGTGAGCTCAAATTGTAGCCTTGAATGCTACGAATAAACCAAGTAAGAGTGAGCTAAGATTTTTGCAGAATAACAGCAAGCTTTGAATAGAGTGATCTCTGTGTTTATTCAGCTGTTGTTCTGTCTTATTTATAAGCTTCCCTTCCAATGGTAACTTGAGATATATTTGAATCTTTGTATCCAATGATTGCCACTTCATTATTCCTTGGTAATTGTTTGCTTCATTTATTGTAATGCGGCGTCTTAACTACTTTAGCCGAAATGAGTTGTTCTAAGCTGTATTGATTGAAGTGCGGCGTTTCATATTCAGTTGTAGTCTTCTATGTCTCTTTGTCGATTGAATATTCTTTCTCGAGACATGTTTAGTTGAAGGATGTTTAGCTTAAAAGCATACGGCTGAATGTATTATTTGTCGGTTGACGTGTTCCAGATTTGCTGGTGAGGAGAATAATTTCAGTTGCATAGATTAGTTTACTAGATTCAGTTGCTGAGTTCAGTTTACTCGATCAGTTGCTGAGTTCAGTTTACTAGATCATTTGCTGAGTTCAGTTTACTCGATCAGTTGGTTCGTATTTTCAGTTGGTTCATATTTTTAGTTGGTTCATATTCTGTCAAACGACGGAATTTAGTTTCCAACAATTTCCCCCTTTATGGTGTTTGACAAAACTAAGTAAATAATAACTGAACGTCTGAACTCATTGTAGATAAAATAAGAGGTTGATCAACTGAATAATAGACTACACGAATCTGTAGAGATTTTTCTTCAACGAGAAGATTTCTTTTGTTGTTCTAGAATCTTTTTGATCTCTTCTTCCTTTTTGTCAACTCGTTTGCTGATATGTTTTCAACAGCAGAGGTTAAAGCAATTTGAAGTACATCTATATTTCTTGATACGAGTGTCTCCACATCATCAACTCGTTTGCTGATAGAGTCCTGAGTCACTGAGAGACTCTTAACCAAACCTCTGTTCTTCTGAATTTCATCCACTATTCGAGAGAGAGAGATGTTATAGCATCTTGAATTGCCGTCAGTTTCTGAGAATTGAATGTTTTAGAATGTTCCAGTTTCAGAGAATGCTCTAATTGAGTATGCTGAATCTTGTATACTTGATTGATCATTTTATTCATATTATTCCGAACTTCATGAATTTCTTCAAGAACTAAATCTAGATTTTGTGTAGATAAATGAGGCGGAGACTGACCGGACGTTCTTGGTTCATGTGAGACTTGATCAAAGACCACCATGGTCCTATCAGAAAGTATCGTTTCAGAAACAGTCTGTGCTGGAACATCTGTTTCAGTTACTGCTACTTGGACTGGAGGAGATGAAGATTGATGTTGATCAGCAATTGGGCTTTCCTGCTGAATAAGATCTTCAGTTAGAGGGTCATGAACTTATACATCTATTTGTTAGTCCTATGATATTCGTGCTGGTTCATCAGTTGGAAGTTTTTCAGAAGGAATCAACAACGCCTCCATATTTTTAGCAATCTGTTGATTTGGTGATTGAGTAGGCACCATTGTTTGCTCCTTTAGTTCAGAAACAGCAGGCTGAACTGGTGCTTCTGTTGAGATATGAACCTCTTGAGTGATTTGATCAGTTGAGTGATCAACTTCTTTAGAAATGGGTTCACTAATAATAGATTCTGTCACCACTGATTGAATAATTTCATCAATGTTGGCAAAATTTAACTCGGCTTCAGAGCACACCTGATGTTCCACAGCAGATGATTGTGGCACATCCTGCACTGTTTCTTCAGTTGTAACAATAGTTTGTTCTGAGGATGGCTCTTTCTGCTGAGAGGAGGGTTCTTCTTCTTCTTCTTCAGAGGCTTCCTTCGGAAGATTCAACTCCAGATCCATTTCCCACACTTTTATCTGAGCTTGAAAGCTAGTAAGATCTGTATCTAGCTGAGTGATCACAGTTCGATCATTATAGGCAGTTGGATTGGTGGGAATATAGTTTGCCTTCAATTTCCCAAGCAGTTGAGATAGCTTCTTAGCTCGAATTTGGTCAAAAAAATAGGTTTTCCTCTCCAAAGCCTGAACAATTGTGGTAGCTTTGACCATCTTGAGGACAAATGCTTCCAGTTTGATAAACTTGTTCAACTGGGATTTCTTTTTCAGCTGCTTAGCGAAAATCTGAGTTCTGTAAGCGGTCCAGGCATAATAGGATTGAAGTTTTGATGCTGCAAAATTATTAACATGTTCCCAAAAAAGGTCAATATGAGTTTGAATGGGATTGGATGGCCTATGATCTTCAATCAATTTACCCTTGACTTTTTTAGTACTGAGGATGTGTGGAATTTCCAATCCAGTACGATTAGTATCCACCAGTTCTATAATCTTTATACCTTTGGGTCTGGCAGGTGCTAGAACAGCAGGACGATTGATATGGATTAGAGGAGCTTTGATCCTAACTGTTTCCTTTGTTGCATCAGCTGAGATTTCTGGTGGGATGATCTTCAGAGGAACTGCTTTGATAGGCTATTGGGCATCCGAAGCTTTCAGCCTTTCAGTAGGAATAGATTCTACTGTGGTTGGTAATTTTGTTCTTTGTGTTTTTGGTTTCTTGGCAACTTTTGGATAGGGCGTCTTCTCGGAATCAGATTCATTGATAATCAGTTTTCTTTTAACTGTCTTCAGTTGAGCCAATGTCTTGGCCTATTTAACTGATTTGGGAGCAGCCTGTTGCGTCCCAATCTCCTTCTTGATCTTCACGAACTGATTAGGAGAGATATCTAATTTAGTCTTGGGTGGCAGAACATTCTTCCCATTGAAAATTTTGAATTTAGATAATCGCTCCGAATCATCAGCCACCAACCCTTTGACTTTCATCAAATAGCTCAGCGGCACTGCAAATCCTTTGGATTGCTTGGTGGAGGAAAACATATTCTTCAAGATACTGAAAATAAGTTGCTTCCAGTTGAATTTTCTTCTAGCCATAATAACCGTAATAGCTTGAAACTTTTCCAAAGTCAGGGCAGCATACGATCTTGCCTTAGCCAATAGCCCTTTGGCTACGATATCAGCCAGCAACTGAACCTCATGCTTCAGTTCCTTCTTAGGATCGGAAAATTTGATTTTCCATCCATCAGCAGAGAGTGCAGTTTGCATTTCTTCAATATCTGATGCTTTAACATCAGCAAGGTGTACAAGTCCATCAGAAGGTAATGAAAAGATTTCTCAGAAAGAATCTTCAGAAATAGTCACCAACTGACCATTAATAGTGGAAGTGATGCTTCCATCAGAATTGATATATCCATTTGAGTAGAGGTCCTGGAGTTCTATTGGGTAAATCTCCAGTGAATATTGCCCCAAGAATATCTTCAGCCCAGCTGATTCAAGCTTCAGAAATAACATTTTTCACATCGACTTCTTCGACTGATAAAGCTGATTCAAAGTTGATAGCCATAGCGTTCAATATATGAGCAGGGATCTGATTTGCCATTGCTGAGAGTAAGGAAACCTGAAATTTTGCGAAATACAATCTCTGAGTGTATGAGTTTATTCTGAGAGATGATGTACGCGTAAGAAAGAAAAACTGAATTGAAGCGGGGAATTATTTATATGTATGTGACTGTTTAAATTCTGGACACATGTCAGTCCATCAAAATTTTGAATAAAAAACGTGTGTACGTGTGCTGTAAGCGTGTGTACAATTTAAACGGTTCAAATGCTTCCACGTTTTTAAATAAGTTACATCATTAGATGGCAGACAGTCACGTCACTTGATTTGGAATATAATATGGTTATTTAGTTAACTTATATGAGAAGATTATTGAAATACCCAACTGAACGATCAGTTGTAAGACTGTGTCCTTTCAGTTGAGAGTTTACTAACATTTGTCTTCTCAGTTAACCTCTTAAAACCATTATTCCCCCTTAATACATGCATATGATAATTAAAGTGACGATATTAAATAAATTTAAAGGTCAGAAAGATTATCGTTTGCTGAAACGTTGACGGCCCTTCAGCTTCCATGATTTTCGGCTATAAATAGAAGTAACACGGTTATTTTCAGTCATATTGGTGAAAATATTCAAGATAAAAAGAATGGCAGATACGAGTAGCTCGAGTGCTTTGCCGTTTGCTCTGGAGACCAGGAAGGCTGTTATAGAAAATGAAGTCTTCTATAAGAGTCTTCACTACTGGGAAAAGTTATAGAAGCTTGAGTTCCTGTATAATACTGAAGAGGCTACCACTCCCGAACTGGTGGCAGAGTTGAAAAAAGTACGGGAGTACTTGAACAAACCTGTGTGGTTGGACATCTTTAAGGATGGTCATATCTATCAGCTAATGCTTCGAAAGGAACTGAAAATTCTTAAGCGCATAGCTGTTTCTGAGAGCTTTGTCAAGACATCTACCGCACCTTTATCCACTTGGTTGAAAATGTGGATAATTGTTGTAGAGGAAAAATATGATGATGTAATCCGTGCAAACGTTTATGGTTGAATGAGTATTTATATGAGCTTAATTGTTCTTCTCTTTCCTCCAAATGATAAATTTCATCAGTTGTTATATATGAATTGCGAACTTAAACAGATGAACTGATGAAAGACTAACTTATATAAGTTGACTATGAACTGAAATCATTTAAGCATTAAGTAATAAATGACAAACTGATATCAGTTGATAATGAACAACTAATAAATAAGAAGCCTGGGTAAATGAGAAAAACGCTTCGGTTGACTTGAGACTCTTTGGTTTCTTCAACATTTAATGTCATCTGTCTATAAATAAGGTGAGAGAGATAAAATGTGAGACAATAATATGTCGGATTCAAGTAATTCTGATGCATGCAGCAGTACACATGTTCATGTTACTGAACAATCAATGCTTTATTTAGAAGAGTTGAAGAAAAAGATTGAAAAATATGTTTTGAAGAAAGTGATGTCAACATGGCTCAAAATTCATGATTTGCAGAGGATAAGTAGTAGTGGTGCTGCTCCTTCTCGTGCTCAAGCAGCAACAACAAGAAGATATATTAATCGTTTTGAAGTTAGGCATGTTACAGACCTGGTTGATGACAATGTTCTGTTACATGCAATGCTATGGAAGGATTGGCATGTGATTGAGAGGATTTCTACAACTGAATCATTTTCTAGAATCCGATTGTATGAGTTGAATGATTGGATTAGAGAATGACAAGATTCAGTTGGTTCTGAGATTTCTTTTGTAAGATGGAATCGATTTCATTCTTAATAAAGTGTCATTTCCAATTTGTTGTTGTGTTCTTATTTTCTGCAAATAATTTTATTAGTAAAATAGCATCATTAATAATTTTAAGACAAGTCAATTAAACCAAGAATATTGCGAAAGTAAGAAAACTTAGTGTCGGGTAATGGTTTGGTGAAGATGTCAGCTGCTTGTTGCTCAGTGGAAATATACTCCAGTATAATGTCCTTCTTCAAAGCATGATCTCTAATGAAGTGGTGCATGACATCTATATGCTTGGTCCTTGAGTGAAGAACAGGATTATAGGTGATGACAATTGTGCTCGTATTGTCACAAAATATGGCTGATTCATTTGTAATTACTCCATAATCTCTCAGTTGTTGCTGGATCCAGATCAGTTGTGCAGAACAACTACCAGCAGCAAGGTATTCTGCTTCAGTTGTTGAGGTAGCTAGGGATGTCTGTTTTTTGCTGAACCAAGAGGTCAGTCTATCTCCTAGAAATTGACAAGATCCACTTGTACTTTTACGATCAAGCTTACATCCTGCATAATTTGCATCTGAATATCCAACTAAATTGAAAGTAGAGTCTTTAGAATATCATAACCCAACATTTTGTGTACCCTTAACATATTTCAAAATTCTTTTAGCAGCTGAGAAATGTGATTGTTTAGGATTTGCTTGAAATCTAGCACACATACAGACAGCAAATACAATATCACGACGACTGGAAGTTAAGTACAACAATGGACCTATTAAACCTCGATATAATGTCGCCTCAACTGATATTCCCCCTTGATCAGTGTCAAATTTTACTGATGAGCTCATGGGAGTATTTGCAGCTGAACATGATTTCATGCCAAATTTCTTCAACAGCTTCTTTGTATATATAGTTTGACTGATGAATATACCAGTCTCCAGTTGCTTCACTTGCAGTCCAAGAAAAAATGTCAATTCACCCATCATGCTCATTTCATACTTATCCTGCATTAGCTTAACAAACTTTTCGCATAATTTGGGATTATTTGACCCAAATATGATATCATCAACATAAATTTGAACTAATAAAATGTGATCATTCTTAACATATTTGAACAAGGTCTTATCAACTGATCCAACAGAAAAATCATGATCAGTTAGAAATTTTGAAAGAGTTTCGTACCAAGCTCTGGGAGCTTGTTTCAGACCATATAAGGCTTTGTTCAAATGATATACATGATCAGGAAAGTTGTGATTTACAAAACCTGGGGGTTGTTCAACATATACTTCCTCTTGTAGTTGACCGTTTAGGAATGCACTCTTTACATCCATCTGATAGACTTTGAAGTTCTTGTGTAATGCATATGCAAGAAAAATTCTGATTGCTTCCAGTCTTGCAACTGGAGCATACGTCTCATCATAGTCAATTCCTTCTTCTTGCCTATATCCTTGTGCCACTAATCTTGCTTTATTGCGTCCAACTGAACCATCCTCGTTCAATTTATTTCTGTATACCCATTTTGTACCTATAATAGTTTTTGAAATTGGTCTTGGAACTAAGTTCCAGACATTGTTATAGCTGAACTGATTTAGCTCTTCTTGCATTGCATTTACCCAGTTAGGATCAGCAAGTTCTTCATCAGTTTTCTTCGGTTCTAGTTGTGAAACAAAAGCTGAATAGATAAATAAATTTAGCATTTGATTGCGAGTTCTTACTGGATCAGATGGATTTCCTATTACCAGTTCAGGTGGATGTGATTTTCTCCATCTGTACTCAGTATTTGTTGCATCAGCAATTTCTTCAGTTGGTAACTGAACACAATTTTCAGTCTCAGTTGGTGCTTCGTCAACTGGTATTTGAATATTATCATTATGCTCTATCAACTGATCATCAGCAACAACTTCCTGCACATCTGATTGGTCCAGTACTTTTAGTTCAGGTGTTTGAAGTATGTTTTGATTGCCATGACTTTCATTTTTGTCATCATCTTCCAAACTGATATCTGTAAATCGATCAACTAGCTCAACTTGATCAGTTGGCTTATCGGTTAGTTCAGTTTCATCGAAATCAACATGAGCAGATTCTTCAACATTTAGGGTTTTCTTGTTGAAGACTCTATAATCTATACTAACTGATGAGTATTCAAGAAATATTCCTTCTGCAGATTTAGCATCAAACGCTTTTAAATAATTTTTACCATTATCAAGAATAAAACATCTACAGCCGAATATTTTGAAATAAGTAATTATACATTTTTTCCCATGCCAGATCTCATATGGTGTTTTCATATGATTCTTATTAATCATTGATCTGTTCTGAGTATAACACGCAGTGTTTACTGCCTCTGCCCAAAAACTTTGAGAAATACCAGAATCTGCAAGCATTGTTCTAGCAGATTCTTTAAGAGTCCGATTTCTTCTCTCATCTACACCATTTTTCTGAGGAGTTCTGTCTGCTGAGAGCTCATGCTTAATTCCAGCATTTTCTAGGAAATTTTAAAGAGTTGGATTGATGAATTCAGTTCCTCGATTAGATCTGATTCGATCAATTCCAACTTATTTTTCATTTAAAAATCCTTTGAAGAGCTTTATTAGTTGCGAAGCAGCATGGTCTTTAGATTTGAGAAAAATAACCCAAGTAAATCATGAAAAATTATCTACGACTACGAAGGTGTATTTCATTCCTCCTAAGCTCATGACTGGTATGAGATCAAAGAGATCAATGTGCAATATTTCTAAGCATCAGGATGAAGATTTACAGCCCTTGGTTTTAAAAGAGGATCATACTTGTTTACCATACTGACATGCTGAGCAAAGTTTTTCTTTTGAAAAGTCTATTTTGGGCAAACCAGTTACAAGTTCATGTTTACTTAGATAGGCAATGGATTTAAAGTTTAAATGATTTAGTCTCTTATGCCACAACCAGTTTTTAGATGATTTGGAAGCAATAAAAAAACTGGTGCATAAGTTTGATCATTCCAACTGACTTTATATGTGTTTCCACAACGTTTGCCAGTTATTATGATTTCATCAGTTGAAGTTTTGACTGAACATGAGTTTTTGTCAAATTGTACGGAGAATCCACTGTCGCATAACTGACTGATGCTAATCAAGTTATACTTCAGGTTTTCTACTAATAGAACATCTTTAAAAGTAAATTTATCATGTATAAGCTTACCCTTACACACAGTTCTACCTTTGGAATTGTCCTCGAAACTGATGTTTGGACCACTATATTTGATCAATTGAGATAACGCATTTGCATCTCCTGTCATATGTCGCGAACATCCACTGTCCAAATACCATATTGAGTTCTTGTTTGTACCTGTTACCTGCAATCACACACATAATATAACTTGGTACTCATATCTATTTGGGTCCTGAGCTGATTAGTCACTTAGGAACCCACACTTGGATCAGTCTAACAGACTTTCCAGTAGCTGTATTCCAAATGGTTTTTCTTGGCTTTTGTGTGCTTGGTGTGTAGTGTATTGATTATACAATATTTGTTTAACTTTATTCAACTGATTGTTCAGTCTATATCTCTTCTGAACTGGCTTGCAGCTATAGTAACTGAAATAGCTATTCGAATAGTTCTTGTGAAACCTCTTTGATGATTGACTTTGTGAATCAGTTGAGAATTTTTTACTATAACCAATCCCATATCTTCTAGCCTTGTTCATATTCTCAGTAGGTTGCTCAATCAGTTTACTGGGCTCAATTTGTTCTTGTACCACTGCTATTTTGACAAAGTGAATGTATTTCCCTTTGTCTATTTTTAGCTTTGGTTGAGTATCATTTGAATACATTTCTCCTTGAGTGTTGAACCCTAAACCAGTTTTATCAGAAACTGATTTTTGTGAAATCTGCATCTCATTCAGTGCAGTAGATGACTTGTTCCAAGACTGAATGAGCTCAGTTTGTTTTGAGTTTTCAAGAATCAACTTCTGGATTAATGACTGATTTTTGTTTTTCTCTGCTTTTAACTCAGCAATTTCCCTTTTTAGACTCAATCTATCAACTGAGTCATCAGTTTTGGTTTTATTGTCTGTGGGATCAGTTTGCTTTGCTTTGATTTTTTCAAATGATGATGCAAGCTTTTGATACTCATTTACCATGTCATGTAGTGTTAGAATGAGTTCTTCTCGTGTAAACTCAGTTGAGCTGAAATCAAATACATGTTGACTAGATGATTCTTCTTCTGAATCATTAGCCATCAAGCACTTAACTTCCTCATCATCACTAGAGCTGCATGAGCTTTCTGGTTCTGACTCCTCACTGTCAGTTTCTGCCCATTTAGATTTGTTTTCTTCAGCTAAGAGTACCTCATGTTTCTTTCTGAAGGACTTCTTACCTTCCTTGGGTCTTCTTTTGTGCTCATATGATTTCTTTCTTCTATCAGATGAGCCTTGACTGTCCTTCTTGGGTTTAGGACAATCAGCAATAAAGTGACCTGATTTGCCACAGTTGTAGCAGGCATTTGATTCATCTTTGGAGATGTTACTTTGGTATGGCTTCTGGAAGTTTCCTTGATTCTTTCTCATAAACCTTCCAAATTTTTTGATGAACAATGACATAGCATCACTGCTCAACTGATCAGCAGATTTCTCGATTGAACTGATTGGTTCTGTTCTTACAGCAGCTATAGCAGTTGTGACTGCAGGGGTAGATGGTTCTCCTTCTCTGGTCTGCAGCTCAAACTCATAAGCCTTTAAATCAGCAAACAGATCATGAAGTTCAATTTGGTTCAGATCTTTGGACTCCCTCATTGACATGGTCTTGACATCTCATTCCTTGGGAAGACCTCTCATTACCTTCAGTGCAATCTCATTGTTAGTATACACTTTTCCAAGTGCATTTAACTCATTGATGATACTGCTTACTCTTTCATCATACTCGTGCATTGATTCTCCTGCTTTCATTTTGATGTTATCAAACTTTTGAACAGCAACAGAAAGTTTATTTTCTTTGGTTTGATCATTTCCTTCACACAGCTGGATCAGCTTTTCCCAAATTTCTTTGGCTGACTTTCACATCTTTATTTTGCTGAAGGTTACTTTGTCCAGCATTTTGTACAGAATGTCTTTAGCTACATTATCAAGATTTTCTTTTATTTTATATTCAGTTGTCCGTTCATCTCTGGGATTTTCTATTCTTTGTGGTGCCCTTTCTGTTATGGCAACTGATGTATTTGTTTTCAGAATCTTCATGGGTCCATCAGTTATGACATACCACATGTCATCATCTTGTGCAGCTAAATGAGCCTGCATTCTGATTTTTCAATCATCAAATTCTTCTCTGGATAACATAGGAATTTTGTTGAATGAAGTCATGCTAGCAAGTTTATAGATCAAAAGTATTCAAGAACAAGATTCAACCGCTCTGATACAACTTGATAGGATCGATTAACGTATCAAGAGTGTTTAGAAATGGGGGTTGAATAAGCACTCAAAACTAAAACTGATCTTTTCAAATTTTGAGTTCAGTTTGGTGACAAACTGATTCTCGGAATATTGTTGGTCAATGACAATCAGTTAAACTAAAGTAGTTGCGGAAAGTAACTGACTAAAAGATAGAATACAAAACTGAAATAAAATACACAAAGATTGTTTCTGGATGTTCGGAGATTTCAATTACTCCTACGTCACCCCTTCTATCTCAAGGATAGGAATTCCACTAAAAGACTTTGATCGAGTACAAGATTTGTACTGACCGACTTCAGTTTGGACTTATCACTGCCAAAAGCTGAAACTCTTAGTATTACAAAATGTTCTCAGTGCGTAACTGATCTTAGCACTCTCGAATTTAACGATTATTACAAAGTGCTAGTGAGCTCAAATTGTAGCCTTGACTGCTACAAATAAACCAAGTAAGAGTGAGCTAAGATTTTGGCAGAATAACATCAAGCTTTGAATAGAGTGAGCTCTGTATTTATTCAGCTATTCTTCTGTCATATTTATAAGCTTCCCTTCCAACGGTAACTTGAGATATATTTGAATCTTTGTATCCGTTGATTGCCACTTCATTATTCCTTGGTAATTGTTTGCTTCATTTATTGTAATGCGGCGTCTTAACTGCTTTAGCCGAAATGCGTTGTTCTAAGCTGTATTGATTGAAGTGCGGCGTTTCATATTCACTTGCAGTCTTCTATGTCTCTTTGTCGGTTGAATGTTCTTTTCCGAGACATGTTTAGTTGAAGGATGCTTAGCTTAAAAGCATACGGCTGAATATATTATTTGTCGGTTGACGTGTTCCAGATTTGCTGGTGAGGAGAATAACTGAATTGCATTTCAGTTGCGTAGATTAGTTTACTAGATTCAGTTGCTGAGTTCAGTTTACTCGATCAGTCGCTGAGTTCAGTTTACTCGATCAGCTGCTGAGTTCAGTTTACTAGATCAGTTGCTAAGTTCAGTTTACTCAATCAGTTGGTTCATATTTTCAGTTTGTTCGTATTTTGTCAAACGCTGGAATTTAGTTTCCAACAGACCCAAAAAACAATGATTAAAAATTGAAAACCAATTACTTCTAGAGCAAAATTAGAAAAGATGTAGACAATTAATAAGAGATATAAAAAAGTTGTAGATTAGAATATTTAGTTTGTCAAATCAGGACCATCGTGATATCTTGCACAGTAAAAGTAGTATATGCATTGTTGTCTTGTCACTCAAATATTAAAAGCACCAGAGTTCTATTCCACAAAAGTAACAATATGTTGGTCATTGACTTGCCTTATTTATAATTTAGAAATACTACTATGTCACCATCTACTTCGAAAACAGAGTATATGAAAGGTATAATCTTTCAAAGAAGTTATAAAAAAAAAGAACTATGAGTCTTATTCACCCGCAAATATTAAATAAAGCAACAAGTGAGAATAAAAACTTTTCAAAAATAAAAAAGATAAGAGTTAAGAAAATGCACTATCAAATTAAGGGGGGTGTATTCAATCATGGAAATACTTTTATGGAGTTTAATATTTTTGCCAAGAGTGTCCTATAAGATCTAAAAGTAACTCAAAATTTCGGATTGTGGTATCCAAAGGATTCCACATTTTAACTTAATTGTATATTCAGATGATGATTATGTTGAGTGTAAATTAGACAAGAAAAGTACAATTGACTCATGTCAATTTATCTATGATAGACTGATATCTTGGTTCAGTAAGAAACAGACTTTCATCGCTACATCAACAATATAGGCTGTATGATTGGATGATAGAAGTTGTTGTTCACATTTTCTCTGGATTCAACAACGGCTTCGAGATTATGGTATCCCAACTTCTGAATCACATATCTTTTGTGACAACATAAGCTGTAACGACCACAGGTCGTAGGCTTTCCCAACATGAGCCTTAGCTCATATCTATACATCACTATTGTTCATGGGCCGTAGAATGGTCCAGCATGCGAGTGCTAGAAGAGCTTCAATACTTTGAAGCAAGCTCTTATCTCAGCGCTAGTGTTAGAGCAGTAGCCTATGTCCATGTATCGTCACTCATAGAATATCCATCACTAGAAAGTTGTTTCTTTCGCTTCCCACGACACTTGAACTTAGGACCTCCATACTTAAGTTGTAACGTCCTGAAAATTTGAAAGTCCACGTGAACCACGTGCATACAAGTTATCAAATCTTTTTTTTATTTTATTAAATTGTTTTAAAGCACTAAATGCATATTTATTTCATTAAAATGTGCTTAATTATTTTTATGCATTTTATGCATAATTAATGCTTATAGGATTTAACTCATGAAATTTTAAATGTTCATACATTAGGGTTTCTAGGTGCATTTCACATTCGAACGAGGATCGGAGACCGGAGGATTTTCAGGAAAATTATTTTATTACACGATTTATTTTTATAAATTAAGTTAAAGCATTTTTAACTGTATTTTTCAAAAATTGGAATTTTTGGGTATCTTTACCCGCATGATCTTTAAATTTTACAGTAGGCAAATTTTATCTAATCGGAAGACTTTTTAAGGGTCCGACTATTATTTTCAAAATCTTTCCAACTCGAGTTATTTTTCGGGAGTGCGTTTGGATTTAATGGAACCACTTTTAAACCTATTAGACTTAAATATTATTTTTAAACTATTGATTAGCATTGAGGGCCCATTTAATTAATCCTAAACCCTATATTTAACACCAAAGTATCTCCCTAAGCTCCCCACTAAACCTAATTAAGTTTTCAGTAGCCGCCCACTTCCTCCACTCACGTTTCCTCTCATGTATTGCTGCTGCTTATTGTCGGTGATACCATTTTCCTTCACTTCAAGCACGAAGCTTCATCCTCGGTTGTAATTCCTCGATCATTTTCCTTAAGAAACCAGCAGGCACGCATTGTACCATTCTTTTATGCATCATAAACGTTATATACTTGCTGTAATATGTATATTTGTCAGTAAATCTTCTGATCCAAGCGGGAGTTCACATGGTTTACGATTTCCCAAATAATTCTTGTATTCCTTTGGTTTGTCACTCACGTTTTCATTCAGTTTGTGCAAGGGGTCTGCTGTAGGTGTGTTCGAAGGCTGTTGTCACCAAGGAGAGTGGAGGGATGGGCTGAAATCTAGATCATCACAGCATCTTGTAAGGGTGGTCTCGGTTCTTTTTTATCGGTTCGGTAATGGGTTGATCAAGGTATGGAGAATGCGATTGTGCATGGGCTCAATCCAGTCGTGTTTCAGACAGTGTAGAGTCTAGTGAGATGTTAGGAAGGAGTCATGGGTGTTTGGCTGAGGGAGAAGCTCGATCTTCGGAGGCTTGGTGTGAATTGGGAGGGGAGTGGAAGTTTCGGCTGTTTTGCTTTCACGGGTGGTGCAGCGGCTGGTTCTTGGGTTAGGCTTAGTTAAGTAGAGTATTTAGGTCCTAATGGTGAGTGTTATAGGCTGGACAAATGGGAGAGTTAGAGAGGACCGAAAGAATATTGAGTTTGGGTGACATGTTGTGATGAGATCAAGGGAAGGGGACGACCGAGAGTTGTAAATTTTCTGGAAAATTTACCCGTGGGAAGGTGTTTGGTGGCATGGTTTTTAGATATTTTATAAATTTGGAAAAAAATTCAGTTGAAATTTGAGTCGATTCGGATTAAAACCGGGACCACAGTCCAAGTTTTAAAACAAATCGATTAAGTTCGAGTTTGGGCTCGATTTTACGTCTAAGAACGCTTTTAAAAATGTGTTGGGACATTTTAAGGAGTCTGGTAAGTTTCGGATCAATTTTAGAGGTCCAGGGGTGAAACGATAATTTTCGGGTTTCCAGGGGCAAAATGGTCATTTTGAACCCGGGGTGAGATTTTGGTTCTAGCAGGGCCCTGAGCACAAGAATATGATATTTTAATTTTTTATGCATCATTTTTACGATTTTTACGCAATTATGATAAATACGTCGCATGCTTGGTTTAAAAGGAAAATTACGTATATGTATGTTTTTATTAAGTGATGAAAATGATGATATTTTTGAAGGATGAAAATTGATTGTGACTGACGATGTATATGTATACGATGACATGAGATATGGTGAGCTGAGGCCCGGGCTCAGTGGGCGGATAATGTTGTCGCTGATGTCCCCCGCCGCTGGGTACCACGATTTTATAGATGGATCCATCGAATAGAGCTGATACGATAGTCACAACTAATGAACTGAATTCAATTAAAAAGAAAATTTTTACGTATATGATGACATGAGATGACACGATTTGACACGTTATGATTTTACATGACACGTTTATGTTATGCTTTTAAATGCACGAAAGATTTGTTGAGTATGATATTTTTCACTGCTGTGTACTATGTATATGTACTTGTTATTGCTAGTACAGTTGTGTTGAGTCTTTAGACTCACTAGGCGTGTGTGATGCAGTTGAGCATGTTTTTGTTGGGACAGGAGGTGCCGAACTCTGAGTTGGCAGGAATGGATGTGCGTGCAAGACCCAAGGACCACACTTTTCCGCACATCAGGTTTTTATGAGTTTTGAGTAGACATGATTGATTGTATACTTTTTTATGATACACTGTTGATTTTCGGGATTTTACTTGTTTTGCTTTATTCATGCATGATTGAGAGCCGAGTTGGCAATTTTTACATTACAATATTTTCTTCGTCGAATGCTTACGATAAATTTTTAAATGGAATATTTCTCAGCAAGGTTGCATGCATGCAAAATATTTAAAGGTTTATTTTCGAAAATGCGAGCTTTATATAAAAAAAAATTATTTCCACACTCTTAAAATGAGTAGACGTTACATAAGTACCTAGATTCTTAAAGTGTTGGTATCAATTTAGCGTACAGTACGGTCTCTTCAACTCATATATCATGATCGAATTTACAATTATTTGTATATCGAGAGTGGTAAATGAATTCAATAATGATGTGATATATTTTTCAGTATTAATAGTGATATGATTAGTGCAACTGAGGAAATATCTTTTCAAAATGCACACGTTTTACTCTGGTAAGAGATTTCTTCCTCTATTAATTCATTATATCACATATGATGTCTTCACTTGTAGGCAAGCAGTGAATCACTGACTAAAATATATTGACTTCTACATATTTCGAAACTACACCCAACCTCCCTACCTAATGACCCTCAATTAAGTCGGTAACGTATCAAAGTGCATGCATGTAGAGTTTCTACATTGTCCTGGGTTAAAGGGCTAATGTTGTACAACAATAACCACGGACTATTCCACTTAATAAGTGATAACTGTTTGACAGTTCGATGGAGAATTGTTTAGTGCATCATCATATGATCAATCATCTGTATGAATGGAATCTTCATGCCTTTACCAACGAAACATGGTGTTTACATAATAGATGACAGTCTCAAGTTCAAACGAATTTTATCTTTATTTTAGGGGGCTGATTCGATTAGGAACTTGTTTAGAATATATCTTACACTTCTTAATGAGTTTCATGATCTTACGTTGAGAAGGAGACCTCATGGTTGCTTTTGCATATTCAAAGACTTTATCTCACAACAAGAAAATATACATTCAACCACACTCCAAAGACAATAATTGTACGAAAAACTGTTGTCTTTTTTCTTTTAACAACATTTTTAATGAAAATAGTTGTCTGTGTATTTTTTCTTATCAAAGACAAAGGTTTTTAGAAAATCGGTGTTTTTTATTGGTCAAAGATAAAGGTTTTCAAAACTATTTACTATGAGCGGATTTTTTTGTGGCTACGACAACAGTTTTTAAAAAATCGTTGTCTTTTAGGTGTCAAAGACAACAATTTTAAAAACCGTCGTATATCAACGGGTTTCTTTAGTAGCTATGACGACGATTTTGAAAAATCGAAAACCCGAAAGCACTACTCCCGTTGCTCTTTCCCTCAACACGACAGCTTCCGTCGAGCGCCGCCTAGACCACTGGACTAGAAGCGTCGAGCTCAGTAAGTTCTTCCCCTAGCCTCGGCACCTCTTTTCTGTACTGAATCAAGAAGAAATAAAGTGGATGCAGCCCTGTTTGAAGTTGTCTGTGCACACGAGTTCTTCTTCGATTCCGGTGAGATTGCCTTCGATTCTTGGTTCAAAGTGTACCTTTCATTAGTTTAGATTTTGTAAGATATAGATACATCTCTTTGTTTTATGCCACACACACGTTGATTTTGGAGAAAAATCTTGAACATCAAAGATGAACAAGTTCTTGGGTTCTTGAATGTTTTCATTCGTGTGAAGAGGAAAAGAAGAGTTGCTTTATTTGATTGAGAGGAGCAAGATGTCTTGGATCCTTTTAGCATTAATTGAGTTATGTTTTTACAGTAAAAGAACTATTTTTTTTTACTATAATCTTTCTTAGATTGTTTCCCTGGTTATCTCAGAATGGTTTTTGGAAGGTTTTTATCTTGTTTCCTGTATGTATAGGCCCTCAAATATCTGTTACAAAAAATATTTCCACTTCTTGCTTGCATTATTGCCATTCTTGGTACATTTACCCCCTGCTTGCTGTGTTGTTCAAAGTGTACCTTTCATTAGTTTAGATCTTGCATGATGACATGTTTTCCATTCAAATGCATTTTTACATCTATGGTAAGCAATGCTCTTGAATATTCTAAGAAAAATATACATGACCGTCTTTTGTGGGGAATCCAATTCAGACTTGCGAAGGCCTAAAAAGTTGTGAGGCGATGGAGAATCTATGGACCGTTTTCTGTGGGGAATCCAAAAGTTCAGACATCAACAAGATCCCTTGCGATGCTGATTTCATTTTTCGAGCACGCTCTTCTTCTTGCACCGATAGTGTGTTAAGTCTTTGTTTCGATATCCTGCTCTTCGTCATGATCTTATTCACTACAGTTTTCAATAAATCATTGAAATCCTCAAATGTGAGAGCTTCCACAGTTTACAACAATGTTGAGTGGGACAGGCGAGGGAATCAGATCTGAGGTCTCACGGTGTGGCAATGATTGAGCTTATTAGCATGGAAGTACACAAGTGATTCGCCTTTTACAAATCTTAAAGATATGATATACTATTAAAATGTAATATGTCTAACATATTTTAGGTAAAAGTACATGGGACAATTGCTTATGTCTCTCAATCTGGTTGGATTAAATCAAGAAGCATTCGAGAAAACATTCTCTTAGGGTCTAACTTCGATAAAAACCAATATCAAAACACACTAGATGGGTGTTCACTTCTTAAATATCTCGAGCTGCTACCTTATGGTGAACTCACTGAGATAAGAGAAAGAGGAATAAACCTTAGTGGTGGCCCAAAACAACGGATTCAGCTTGCTCGTGCTCTTTATAAGGATGCTGATATATATCTCTTGGATGATCCATTTAGTGTTGTGGATGCACACACTGCCCTGAGTTTGTTTAGCGTTAGTATGTTCCCGGTGCAAGTAGAATTTAGTTTTACACGTTGTATGATAAAAACTCTGTTGAATCTTGGCAGGAATATGTAATTGAAGCCCTCTCAACGAAGACAGATTTGCTCGTGACTCTCAAGTTGATTTCTTCATGCCTTTGATTCTATCTTGGTGAGTTTTTCTTTAGGTAATTTTATTTGTCTGAAACTTCTTATCCACTCCTATTTCAGGACACAAATTTGTGTGTGTCTTCGTAGTTCACAAAATCGGAGTACTCTTGGGGAAGAAATCGATGAGGTGCACTCTTTCAATTCAATTATTTTTCCAGTTTTCCTTGTCCGAAGGAATGTTTATTTGCCATACAAAAGTGTTAATCTTGTGATTTGAATGTTTTTATATCCATTGTTTCGTCCAAAAATCGTTTTTATACCATTATTTCTTACATTATATTTATTTATGAGTTTGAAGATATTATTCATCAGATGCATGCTCTATTTGATTTAGTACTTGAATTATGTTATGGACTTTGTGTTTTCTTTTTTGAATAATTTATAGTTTGGATATACAAAGCAAAAGAAAAGAGATTGTTTTGGCTTTTATAAAAAATCCTGGGTCAAGAAAGCGTAGTTGTGAAATTCGTACTAGCTTGAGTCAGGTGCTAATAAATGTTGAAGGGAAGATTCCAAGTTAATCAAGATTAATGTATAGATCTAGTTTTTAGTGTACAGAGAATTATGATTCGAATTTCGAACATGCAATTATTTATAATAATTTATAAAAATTGTATATTAAATTTTATTTCTAATTTCGAATTTTGAATGATTTATAATACTGAAAAAATATAAAATAAATTTTATTTTATTCTTGAAAAAAGACAATGATTTTTCACTGTTTTCGTAGGTCTTTTCAAAGCGTTGTTAAAAACTGTGTTGTTAAAGGGTGCAGTCAAAGACAAAAGTTTTTCACCGTTGTCTTTTAACACCTCTTTTAACAACAGTTTAAAAGGGCAACGACAATGGTCTTGTACTGTCTATGCAGCTCGTATAAGTATACAGATAAAACAAATGTTAACTGGATAAAACTATAAAATATTATTAAAATAAATATTGGTTTTACATAAGAGTCAATAAAGTACAAACCATAAGTTGGTTCGCTGACACCTACTCTAACAATCTACCATTTGCCCTATAACCAACTACCCAAAATTTAACACTCATTGCTTCACGATGCTTCTAAAACAATGATCTAGACAGGGGCTTCGTCAATGGATCAGCCATGTTATCTGCAGAGGCGACTCTCGCTACTGATAGTCACTTCTACCCCCAATCACCTGGAATATGTGGAACTTTCTCGGTAAATTTTTGGATCATTGATGAGGCCTCGGTTACATTTCTTGCACAATGACACAAGTGTTGTCGCAGTAGACTGGGACTTGATCAAATGTTTGTGGAATGACACCTAACTCTTGGACTAAATTTTTCATCCAAACAACCTCCTTTGTTCCAGCTATGTATTTGGCCTCAGTGTTTGAATCTAGTGTGGTGTCTTGCTTAGAACTCTTCCAAGAAACATCACTATATTGAGTTTGAATAAAATCCAGAGGTTGATTTCGAATCATACATATCTGATTGAAAGCTAGAATTAGTATTGCCTTCCAATTTAATCCTCAATTCTCGTAAACCAAGAAAAAAATTCTTATTTTTTCTCAAGTACTTAATAATGTCCTTTATAGCTTTCAAAAATACAGTGGACCAAGATTCGACTGATATCTGCTTTCAACCCTAAGTGAAAATGCAATATAAGGTCTAGTAGATATCATACCATACATTATACTGCCTATAGCGGACATATATGAGATACATCTCATGGTACTATCTCATCGTTAGTATTAGGCCAATTAGATTTAGATATATTTACACAATGAGACATTAAGATATATCCTCCCTTGGATTCCTATCATCCTCTTTGATCTATTTTATAGATTTGTATTCCTAATACTTCGAATGATTCACCCATATCATTTATGGAGAATTTAGTAGCTAACCATACTTTAGTTGATTGCAACATCCCAACATCATTCCCAATGAGTAGTATATCATCAACATAAAGTATTAGGAATGTCATTGCACTCCAAGTAACCTTATTATATACACATAGTTCCTCAGAGTTTTTAACGAAATCAAACTATCTGACAGTGTTATCAAATATGAGGTTTTAGCTTCTTGATGCCAGTTTGAGACCTTAGATGGATCTCTGAAGTTTGCATACTTTATGCTTACTTCCTACTAATGTGAATCCTTAATGTTGAGACATGTAAATCTCTTCTTTAATGTCACCATTAAGGAAGGCTGTTTCACACCCATATGTTATATTTCATAGTCATATCATGCTGCCATGGATAAAAATATCCTAATGGACTTAAATATTGCAACTGGAGAAAAAATTTCCTCATAGTCAATACCTTGCTTTTGAGTATATCGTTTTCTAACAATCTTGCTTTAAAGGTCATTACCTTCGCATAGGCCCAAATTTTCTTTTTGTAAAGCCATTTTCTTCCTATGGGAACAATTTTTTCATGTGGATATATTAAAAACTATACTTGATTCGAATACATAGAGCCCATCTCGGGCTCCATGAATTCAAGCCATTTAGATGAATCAACATTAGACAATGCTTCTCTGAAATTTCTTAGATCTTATCCAGAAATGAGCTCATCTTTGTCTTGTTCAAGATGCAGGCTCATCCTCTTAGGTGCCTTGAGACCTTTCGGATCTCCTAGGGGCCTGCGTTCCTTCAATTGGCTGTTGGGGTGTGAGTTCTACTTTTCAGAAGTGCGTGAATGTCTTCAAGTTTTATCATTCCACATTTTCTAGCCAATAAAAACTCATTATCTAACAAGGTGACATTCTTTAAAACAAACACATTTGTTTCATAGGGATTATAGAAATAATATCCAATTGAATTCTTAGGATATCCCACAAAGTAGTACAAATTTGCTCTACTATCCATTTCTCTCCCATTTCCTTCTTCACATAAGTACGATATATCTATATTCTTAAAAAAGAATATTTGAGAGGTTTTCTCATTTATCACTGATTTTGTATGAACTTATTTCAACAACATTGTCGAAGTATTAGGCACAAACCCCCAAAAAGATTGCGGAAATTCAGTGTATCTCATCATAGATCAAACCATGTTCATCGATGTCCGATTACTACGTTCTGACACACCATTCAACTGGGGTATAGCAGGTGGGATCCACTATGAGAGAATCTACTTCTCTTTAAGATAGTTTGAAATTTAGTACTTAAGAATTCTCAACTTTGATCAGATCTAAATGTTTGAATATTTTTCCTATTTGTTATCTACTTCAGCTCTGAATTCTTTGAAATTTTCAAAAGCTTCAAACTTGTATTTCATTAAATACACATACCATACCTCAAATAGTCATAAGTAAAGGTAATGAAGTAGGACTAACCATATTTCGTGCTAACACTTAGTGGGACACATACATCTGTATGGATCAAATCCAATGAATTATGCTCACGTTCAACTTTCCCTAGAGGGCTTTAGTTATCATTCCTTTCAGAAATTACTCGCATGTTTCAGTAGATTTAATTTTCGACATGTCAAAAATGTCTTTTCCCACTATCTTGTATATCATTCTTTGGGAAATATGTCACAGCCCGGCGTGCCGCAAGTGTGTTTGATTTAGACTAGGTTGTTTTCTTTTGTTTGTAGATGAAATCATTTGGACATTGTTTAATCGAATATCACCATATTATCTAAAGTCTACCTATTTCTAGAATACTTCTACCCTAGTTACTTTTCAATGTCCATGCTTCTTGTAGTAGAAACAAACATGTTATGGCTTATCAGACTTTGCAGGCCCTTTAAGTATTCTTTGAAGCTTGTCTCTTATTGGGCTTGTTTTTTTATAAGGGGCGGAACGTTTCTTAGCCTTACCTTGTGGGCTATGTTTTGTCCCTGACGAGAAGGCCACTGAAAAAACAACATTTTCCTTCTTTGTGGCTGCCTCGTAAGTGATAAGCATATTGACTAGCTTTTCAAGGCTAGCCTCTATATTATTCATGTTGAAGTTCACCACGAACCCGTGAAAGAGTAAGGGATTGACAACAAGCTTTTCAAATACTTTAAACTTGTATTTCATTAAATACGAATACCCATACTTTTATTTGTCATCAGTAAAGGTAATAAAGTTTGATTGACCATATTTCATGCTAACACTTAATGGGCCACACACATCTGTATGGATCAAATCCAATGGATAATTTGCAGGTTCCATTTTCCCTAGGAAAAGGGCTTTAGTCATCTTTCCTTTCAGACATGACTCACATGTTTAAAATAAAATAATATCTAACATGTCAAACATGCCCTTTGTAACGTACCGTATTTTGAATTACTTAAAATTTGCCAAAAATAAAAATTTTCTTAAATAAATAATAATATTTCAAATTGTGATAAAAATAACTGCTCGTCTAAAATATTTGAAATAAAAATGATTACAAACAAAGTTTTCCAAAAGGTACTCGTTTAAACATCGTGAAATAGTTTCATAAAATCACAGTAACTAAATTAACCTGAATGAAAATTATTGAAAACATAAGCGGTCCTCGGGTTTAGCCTCCGCGCAGTCCGAGTCAATTCACTGGTCCCCACCTCTCACCTCCTCAAACTCGTCCTCACCTGCATCGATCAAGTCTAGTGAGTCTAAAGACTCAATATGTATAAACTGAGAATAAAAAATAATACATATTAAAACTACATGTATTTTGAAGTAGAGCGTACATACCTAAACTTGAACGTACTTACGTAAACATAGACGTGCCATCATATCTTAAAACTTTTCATAAACATTTTCATAAACGTACTTGCATCATACATACGTGAACATACATAATCATCATCATTTTGCGTAGAGATATATTTCAAATCAAGTGACTCATACATAAATGTACCTGATCAGACTAAACCACAGTATTGGGCTGCTAGGGATGTTCACTATCACATACATGAGATCCCCGGTCATGCTTTATCGGGTGGATTGGTCCCTGGTCATGCTTTACCACTTTCTAATCTTGATATTAACCTGGTCATGCTTTACCGGGCTGGAGAGGTCCTCAGCCACGTTCACCGGCTTCCAAACCTGTTCATATTTGGTCACAATACATTTCACATACCTCAAAAACATAAACATTTTGTTTTGCACGTCGAACATACTTACAAGGCGTTGAGGGATTCGTTGGATCTCGCGTGGGCTACTGCTGCGCAAACTAACATGTTTTCATGCACTTAATTTCCATAACTTGGACGTAATATTCGTGCTCACCACTGAAATAAAAAATTGACATATGACGTTCTAAATAACTCGGGATTTGACCTCGTTTAATAATCATACTAAACCATGACAGCGAACCCCGAAATATTCTCTATATGAAGTGTGAACATTTCTTCAAACATGGAAGACATGGACCTAAAATAGTGGTTTAAAAATCATGGACAAGCACTTAGGCACTCTGCCTAGCGTCTAGGCGCTAGCAGGGCCGCAACGCTAGCAGTGGGAGCACCACGGCGCTAGGCTTGCGAAAGCCGAGGGAGCACTACGGCGCTAACTCTGCGCAAACTTGACCCCAAATGAACAATCTTGATGTAAACTCTAAGCCATAACCTATCGACTCGAACCGATGCAACGAGACCCATCATAGGATGTTATGGCAATGATTCAACTCACACAAACGCACAAAAACCACGACACAACATACAACGCAACACAACCCATGAACACAAATTTTTGACACCAAAATGTGTCCTACGACTTCTAATGCAACCAAATTTCTAACGACACAAAACGAATCACCAAAAATCATTCAAACATCATACCCCATATACCTAAATGCAGCAGCGGTCATCCTACAGTTCCCAACAAAGCCTGCAACAAACAATACTCAAGTACACGTTTTCATAACAACACAGTTTGAGCAGTAACAAGAGAAAAATCATAATACACTCGTTTCTTGTTCGAAAATTACGAATTTACTGTCAAATCGAAGGTATCGAAAAGTACTACGCTTTATATGCTGAAAATTTTTCAGAATATCAACTGAAAATTCACAGTATTCGAATGATAACAAACACGGGTTTTTAGATCAAAAAATCGTTTCAAAATCGATACAAACGTTTTTGCTCAAATTTTTGCATATAACATATGAATTTTTATACACAATAAACGTCAAGACAATTACTATGACAAGATTGATGCGAAAACGAAAGAATAGGCATGCCTTTAATCTTTAAAACACACGATACGGCGATACCAAAGCGAAGATATACGAGGGCCGATCCGGGACGATTGTGGCACGATTTCTTGAAGAAAATGGACATGAATTCGCTAAAATAATTCGAAAATTGCTTAATAAATTAATTAACATGCTAATTAAAATGTAATTCCCACACTAACTTTAAAAAAAGTTTCCCTAATTAAAATAAAATGCACAAGTGACAAATCATTAAAAGTTTAAAATCTTAAAATCACCAAATAATTAAATTAGGCTTTAAAATGCTTAAAACTTCATAAATCATTTAAAATGCTATATTCTTGACTTTCAATAAAATAACACATTTCTGTAAATTGCCTAAATCGTTACCAATCTCTTTTCCCGATCCCGCATCGACTAATCGTCTGGAATACAAACTCAAGAAAATATTTTAACGTGCATCAATTAAACATATAATAATTTAAGCTAATGCAATCATAAGTCATGCATCGCTCAATTCATTTTAAAATTAAATAAATATTTTAACAATTTAAAATAAATACAAGGGTTTTAGGTGTACTGATTTTTAGGCTCTACAGTTCATCCCCCACTTAAATATACTCTGTCCTCGAAATTAAAATCTTACCAAAAAATTCCGGTTAGCTGCTTCTCATATCTGCTTCGGCCTCCTCCACTGATTGATTCAACCACAAGACTTTGACCAACTTGGTCACTTTGTTCCGAAGCCTCCGCTCATGTCTGTCTAGGATTTGGACAGATCTTTCCTCATACGACAGACTGGAGCCAACTGCAACGGCTCAAAACTCAAAACATGCAAAGGGTTTTCTATATACTTCCTCAACATCGAGACGTGGAATACGTTGTGTACTCCTACCAGATTCGGCGGTAGGGCTACACGATAAGCAAGTGTCACAACTCTGTCAAAAATGTCGAATGGCCCAATAAATATCGAACTCAATTCGCCTCTCTTCACAAACCTCATAACACCCTTCATAGGTGCTATCTTCACGAATACGTGATCTCCTACGGCAAATTCGATATTTCTCCTTCTCTTGTAAGCATAACTCTTTTGACGACTCTGTGCAATCTTCATCCTGTCTCGGATCTTGACCACCACATCTACAGTCTGCTGAACAATCTCTAGACCTAGTTCTGATCTCTCACAAATTTCACCCCAATGAATCGGTGAGCTGCACTTCTATACTATGATTCGTAGGGAGCCATACCTATAGATGATTGGAAACTGTTGTTGTAGGTATACTCCACTAGAGGTAGTTTCGATTCCCAATTACCATGAAAATCTATCACACAAGCTCGCAACAGATCTTTCAATATATGAATCACTCACTCATACTGGCCATCTGTCTGAGGGTGAAATGTTGTCTTTGTCCCCATGGCTGCATGTAAACTCTTTCAATAGGACGATATGAATCTCAGGTCCCTGTCGATCATGATAGAAACTAGGATCCCGTGCAATCAAACTAACTCCTTGATATAGAGCTCTGCATACTGATTCATGGAGAAAATCATCTTCACCGATAAGAAATGTGCCGATTTAGTAAGTCGATCCACTATAACCCAAATGGCATTGGATCCTCTGATTGACCTCGGCAAACCAACAACGAAATCCATGGTGATATTCTCTCATTTTCACTCGGGGATAGGGAGCGGCATAAGTATTCCTTCTGGATTCTGATGCTCTGCTTTCACTTGCTGACAAGTGAGAATTCAGATACAAATCAGCGGATGACTCGCTTCATACCTGGCTACCAATACAGCATCCGAAAATCCTTGTACATCTTAGTATCCCCTGGAAGAACGGAATACGGAGATGCATGTGCCTATGTCAGAATATCCTCTCTGATCGATCAACACTAGGCACCCAAATCCTTCCTATGTACTTCACAATACCATCGGACACTGTGTAAAGTACACTGCCCTTGGCCTAATCCTTCAGTCTCCATTTCTGTAACTGCTCATCCGAAGGCTGACCTCTACGGATTCGGTCTAGCAAAGAAGACTGGACTGTCAGATTAGACAGCTTAGGAGCTCTGCCCTTAGGATAAAATTTCAAGTTAAACCACCGTCTTTGCATTGATAGATGTGCTACGAATGCAACTTTTCTGCTCAAAGAATCTTCTACAACATTAGCTTTTTCTGGATGGTAGCTAATTTCACAATCGTAGTCTTTTAATAACTCCAACCACCGTCTTTGTATCATGTTAAGTTCTTTCCGCGTGAAGAAATATTTGAGACGCTTGTGATCAGTGAATATATGGCATTTCTCGCCGTACAAATAATGTCTCCATATCTTCAATGCAAAAAAAACGACAGCTAACTCGAGATAATGAGTCGGGTATTTCTTTTCATGCACTTTCAACTGTCTGGAGGAATAAGATATAACCCGACCGTGCTGCATCAAAACTGAGGCTAACCCGAGCTTAGATGCATTGGTGTACAACACAAAATTGCCTTGCCCTGCTGGAATGGCTAACACTGGCCCTATTATATGAGCTTGCTTCAAAGTATCAAAACTCTTCTAACACTCTTCACTCCAAACAAATTTAGGATTCTTCTTGGTCAATGAACTGAGTGGCACTACAATCAAGGAAAATTCCAGAATAAATTTTTTGTAGTAGCCTACCAAGCTTAGGAAACTGCGGATCTCTGACGCATTTTTCGGCTCAACCATTCCTTAATTGTTGTCACCTTACCTGAATCCACCTCAATGCCACTGTTAGATATTATATAAGCCAAAAATGCTACTTTCTCCAACCAGAATTCACACTTACTGAATTTTGCAAACAACTTGCGACTCTGCAAGACCTGCAAATACTGTACCCAAATGCTGATTGTGCTCCTCATTTCTCTTCGAGTAGATGAGAATGTCTTCAATGAACACTATGAAAAGCTGATCTAGATAGGGCTGAAATACTCGATTTATCAGGTCCATAAAAATCGCTGGAGCAATCGTTAGTCCAAATGGCATTACTAAGAACACGTAGTGCCCATATCTAGTTCTGAAGGTTGTCTTATGAACAACTACATCTTTTACCTTCAGTTGATGATACCCAGATCGTAGATCTATCTTAGAGAACACCGTAGCTCCGTGCAACTGATCGAATAAATCCTCAATCCTTGGTAGTGCGTATTTGTTCTTGATCGTTACCTTGTTCAGTTCATGGTAATCGATACACAACCTCATGCTGCCATCTTTCTTCTTTTCAAAGAGCACTGGTGCGCCCCATGGTGAGAAACTAGGGTGGATGAATTATTTATCTAGGAGCTCCTGAATTTGCTGTTTGAGCTCTAAAATCTCAGCTGGAGCTAAACGATATAGTGCCTTAGAGATTGGCATAAGCCTGGCACAAGGTCAATGACAAACTCCACCTCTCTCTTTAGTGGAAGGCCTGCAACGTCATCAGGAAAAACGTCAGGAAAACCTCTGACTAATGGTACATCAGATATCGAAGGAGTGTGTGCTTCAGGAGCAGAAATAATACAGGCCAAGAAAGCCTGACACCCTTTAAGAATAAATATTTGTACCTGCATGCAAGAGATAATGCGAGAAAAGCTTATTCATCTGTCTGGCTCAAAGAGAAATTGCTCCATGCCTAACGGTCTTACCAACACTGATCTTTTCTGAAAGTCAATAAGAACTCTATTCTTCATCAGCCAGGCCATTCCCAAGATAATGTCAAACTCTGGCATCGGCAACACAATCAGATCGGCATACACTAGGTAGCCCTGCAGTTCAAGATTAATATCTCTGACCACGCTAGTGGCTAATAACTCTTCCCATGGTGGGAATGTCACTGAGTAGATCACGTCGAGTCCAATGGAATTTACATCCAAATGATTAGCGAACGTCTCTTAGATAAATGAGTGTTTGGCCTCGGAATCTATCAAGGCCTTCATGGCGATTCTCCTTATGAAGATATTTCCTGATAGACGGCACAACACAAAAACTTACACCCCAAAATACTAATCTTAACATCATGCATAATTGGGAATTTCTATCCCAAGTCACCAAAAATACGGAACATCACACTAATAATCTCAAATCAAATTCAAAACATGAATGTCAAAAATAATACGGTGTTGAATTAAATAAATTACCAGTCAATAGGGTCGTGTCTGAGTTCTTGTAATGCCCGAGAATCTGATCCTAATAATCTGTAATTATTGATTTATAATTTGACATGATTATAATAGGATTAATCGGGACACAGTTTGCATTCGATATAAAGATATGTATGTGTGAGGACGAAGCTCTCGCGCATATGCGCGGCCTGGCAGGGCGCATATGCGCGAGATGTCCAGAGAACCTCGCGCATATGCGCGACCTGAAACCGCGCATGTGCGCGAGGGTGGCAGAAAGTTGCCAAAAACGAGCAAAGGCCTCGCGCATATGCGCGAGCCACCGTGAGACAGACGCACCGAGACATATTGTCTCGCGCATATGCGCGGAAGATGGCGCGCATATGCGCGAGACGTGCAGTAGGCACACCGAGCCACTTGGCTTATTGCATGTACGTATATATATATATATATATATATATATATATATATATATATATATATATATATATATATATATATACAAACGTTATAATCCATCAGGAACAGGAAATCGAAAGAAACGCTATCAAAATTGTCCTTGAAGCTTAGGATCGCGATTGTGCAAAATCCGTCCGTCTGATTTTGAATCTGACTTCAGTACTGTGTTCCTATCAACGTAGGCTACAACTGGACGTAAGTTTTACTACGTTTTGACATGTTTTGGAATTATGGTATTGTCAGAATTGAATGGAACTCATATATGATGTTCTTGACATGTTAGACATCGTAGAATTAAAGTCAGATTAAGAAACAGATATCATATGGAATTGTTATGATTTTCAGAATGGGATTGACTAGAATTGATGTCAGATTTGTACGGTGGTTGATTATAAATTGTTGGAATCAGTAAATACTGGTGTAGTATCAACGTATCGCAGGATTGTACTGTTGTACCGTCAGAATTTGATAAAATAGAGATGTCGTGATTTGATTAGAATATTGATACAATATATTGATATTGTCATTGCCAGATTTAAGAATGACAGATTTTGTGTCAAGACTTCGATTGTATCAAAGCGACAAAACGAAATGTATAAATAAATGTTGACTCGGGATTGCACAACTCGAGTCAGGTTTGACTTGGGTTTCCCAAAATCACATACTTTATTTTATTGCATTGATATTTGCAGATTATCAGATTGATATGTTTAGTCTATTGAATTATAGCAGAGCCAAAGTTTGAGTCTAGGGCAGATCAGCCTAGCTAGGGCAGAACCGCAGAGTCTTTTTCAGAACCGCGAAGACTCTAGACTCTTTAATGATTGTTTATGCTTTTATAGATGTTTTATATGATTGTATCGATACATTTTTTATACTGGGATATTTATATCTCATTGGAGTTATCCGGCTGTTGTCTTGTCTATATGTGTGCATGACAACAGGTGGGACAGGTTCAGAGTCACAGAGGTGAAGAAAGTTCGAGTTAGAGTGGAGACTACGGACTTGGACTAGAGATAGGGTTTAAACACTTGATAGTTAGTTGTTGAACCTGAGATGTAAATGATTGTATGATGTATCAGATTTATACTTTTATAATGATATGTATAGGAGTTTGATTCCATTACGTTCCGCATTTTAAAAAAATAAATAAATTTTAGACACTTTTTTTTGTAATTAATTAAATTAGTCCCAATTACGATTAAGAAGATGATTAGCGTCCGGGTCCCCACAACAGGTGGTATCAGAGCGATAGATCCTTTAGATTGAGATAGAAGAGACTAGTGAGCGGGGTAGATTGAGAATTTCTTTCCTGCTTTTTAATGCTAGCATGTCTTACTGCTTTAATACATGTTACTTCCTTATCTGATTTGATATGGTAATATGTTTTATTGAGATTGGATCAGCACCGATTCTAGATCAGCAATAAGATGATCAGAGGAGGATTGAAACAGAATTGTGGTATTTGTTACTAATATATTTGATTAGCAGATATGCCTCCCAGACTAATCCCCGAATAGGGAAGTACATCAAATCCTCCAATGGATGTCACCCCGACTCCAATGGAAATGTTACTGAAACGATTTCAGTCATTTCATCCGCCAAATTTGAAAGGAACAGAGAACGCTGTGGAGTGCGAGAGTTGGCTTGATGATATTGAAATGCTGTTTGAATCATTGGAGTATACAATTGAGCGGCGAATTCGATTAATTGGACACCAGTTACACGATGTTGCAAAGAACTGGTGGATTACGATAAAGAGGGCTTTGGAGCATAGAGGTACGACTATTACCTGTAATGTATTTAGAACTGAATTTTATCAACGGTTCTTTCCAGTGTCATACCGAAAGGACAAGGGGGCGAAGTTTGACAATCTAAGGCAGGGACAGATAAACATAGAAGAGTACGTGTCAAAGTTCTCCACCTTGTTGAAATTTTCTCCACATGTGGCTGACAGCGAGGAAGCTACTGCTGACCAGTTCATCAATGGCTTGAACCCAGAGATTTTCACATTGGTGAACACAGGGCGACCGAATAACTTTACTGACGCCCTGAACAGAGCTAAAGGAGCAGAAGCCGGTCTGATGAGACAGAAAGGGGCTTCATTTGTGCCTCCAGCACCGAGACCACAGCAACCACCTCCCAGATTTGAGAGTGGCAGCAGCAGTGGAGGGAAGAATGAATTATTGAAAGCCAGAGGAAAGCAATTCAAGAAATCTGGCAGTAGTTCTTCTAGCTCCGGTGGTTCCAGACAGAGCCAGAGTTACACTGGAGTTTATTGTAGGACTTGCGGAGGAAGACATGCAACTGAGCAACTCCAGGGAGTGACTGGTAGTTGCAACATTTGTAAACAGCCGGGACACTTTGCTAAAGTGTGTCCACATAGAGGTTCCCAAAGATCTCAGGGAGCCGAGTCATCGGGATCAGCAGTACAGACTTAGAGACGATCAGCTGCTGTTCATACATTTCAGCCAGCGCCAGCTCAGTCACAGTAGAGGCCAGGAGGTAGCCAGACTGTTAGCCAGCCTCCTCGAAAGCAGGCCAAAGTAATCGCTTTGACAGAGGAGCAGGCCCAGGAAGCACCAGATGACGTTGTGGCAGGTAACTGTTCTTTATGTAGTTACTCTGCTTATGTATTGATTGATACCAGTGCTTCACATACATTTATCTCTGAACGATTTGCATTAAGTATGCATTGACTGTAGAGTCTTTAGCTATTGTAGTGTCTGTCTCTTCGCCTTTGGGGACGGGTTTGATATCCGTAAATTCTGTTAAGCATTGTGTACTACAGTATGACGGGCATGAGATTGAATTAGATTGCATCGTACTTGGGTTGTCCGATTTTGATTGTTTTATCGGTATTGATATACGGACCAAGTATAGAGCTACAGTTGATTGTTTCCACAAGATAGTGATAATCAGACCAGATATGGCTGAAGAGTGGAAATTTTTAAGGTAAGGGTTCTAGATCGAGAATTCCTTTAATATATGTATTATCTATGACTCGATTGTTACATTAAGGAGCAGAAGGATTCCTTGTATATTCAGTAGATTTACTGAAGTCGAGTCCATCATTGGCTGATTTGCCAGTGGTACGTGAGTTTGCTGATGTCTTCTCAGATGAGATCCCGGGATTACCTCCAGTTAGAAAGATAGACTTCAGCATTGAATTGATGCCAGGTACAGTGCCAATTTCTAGAGCTCCGTACAGAATGGCACCAATTGAATTGAAAGAATTGAAGGATCAGCTGGAAGACTTACTGGCCAAGGGGTACATCAGACCGAGTGTTTCTCCTTGTGGTGCTCCAGTATTGTTTGTAAGAAAGAAAGACGGTTCGATGACACTCTGCATCGACTATCGGCAACTGAACAAGGCAACGATAAAGAATAAATATTCTTTGCCTCGTATTGATGATTTATTTGATCAGTTGCAGGGTTCTTCAGTATATTCCAAGATTGATTTAAGATCGGGATATCATCAGCTGAGAGTCGGAGATTCTGATATCTCAAAGACGACATTCAGAACCAGGTATGGACACTATGAATTTATTGTCATGCCGTTTGGTTTGACGAATGCTCCAGCTGTGTTTATGGGATTGATGAACTGTATATTCCAGAAATATCTCGTTGATTTTGTGATTATTTTCATTGATGATATTTTGATTTATTCAAAGAATATGAGTGAGCATGCTGAGCATTAAAGAACTGTGTAGCGAATTTTAAGGGCTGAGAAGTTATATGCTAAACTGTCAAAATGTGAGTTTTGGTTAAGAAAGGTAGTATTTCTGGTCATATTATATCCGGAGACGGGATATCAGTGGATCCCAGTAAAGTGGAAGCCGTGATTTCTTGGCCAAGACCGACGTTAGTGCCCGAAATTTGCAGTTTTATGGGTTTAGCAGGATATTACCGCCGTTTCATTAAAGATTTTTCGAGTATAGCTAAACCAATTACTCAGCTGACTCAGAAGAATGCTCTATTTGTTTGGTCTGAAGAATGCGAGACCAGTTTTCTGGAGTTGAAGAAAAGGTTGACAAGTGCCCCGATGTTGACTATCCCATCCGGTAATGGTGATTTTGTGGTTTATTGCGACGCTTCTCCCAGAGGGTTGGGATGTGTGCTGATGCAGCGAGGGCATGTTATTGTTTATGCCTCAAGACAGCTTAAACCACATGAGACCCATTACCCAATTCATGACCTTTAATTGGCAGCCATTGTCTTTGCATTAAAGATATGGCGACTCTACCTATACGGGGAGAAGTTTGAGATATATTCTGATCATAAGAGTTTGAAATATCTGTTTTCACAATCTGAATTGAATATGAGACAGCGAAGATGGATGGATTTGCTTAAAGACTTTGATTGTGAAATCAAATACTATCCAGGAAAGTCTAATGCAGCAGCTAATGCACTAAGTCGAAAGGTATGTTCTTTATCTTTGTCGACGATCGGTGTTTCAAATTTGATAGAAGACTGCTGTTTTTCTGGATTAGCATTTGAAACAGATTATAGACCGTTGAGACTCTATACGTTGCAAGTAGAACCTGAACTGATTATGAAGATTAAGGCAGCTCAGAAAATTGACCAGGGTGTACAGAAATCAGTATCGATGGTCAGAACAGGACATCAATCGGAGTATCAGGTACGTGATAACGTCTTATATGTGAATAATCGTCTGGTTGTGCAGAATGTTTCAGATTTGAGACGACAGATATTGTCAGAGGCGCACAACAGTCGATTTAGTATTCATCCTGGCGGTAGCAAGATGTACAACGATTTGAAAAGACAGTTCTGGTGGAAACAAATGAAGACTGACATTGCCAAATTTGTTTCCAAATGTCTGAATTGCCAGCAGGTGAAAGCAGAAAGAAAGAAACCAAGAGGTTTATTACAGAGTGTGTCCATTCCTGAATGGAAATGGGATCACATTTCCATGGATTTTGTGACGCAGCTGCCGCGTTCTTCCCGAGGTTGTGATGCGATTTGGATCGTTATTGACAGATTGACCAAATCCACATGTTTTATTCCGTACAAGATGACGTACAGATTTGACCAAATGGCATAGATCTATGTCAGAGAAGTGGTCAGATTGCACGGAGTGCCGAAGTCAATTGTATCAGATCGTGATCCTCGATTTACTTCGCACTTCTGGCAGAGTTTGCACCAGGCTCTCGGTACAAAGTTACATCTGAGTACTGCATATCATCCACAGACCGACGGACAGTCAGAGCGGACTATCCAGACACTGGAAGATATGCTGAGAGCAGTAGTGCTTGATTTTAGCACTAATTGGCAAGTGCATTGCCTCTTTGTGAGTTTTTGTACAACAACAGCTATCAGACAAGTATTGAGATGGCACCATTCGAAGCGTTGTACGGAAAGAAGTGTCGATCCCCTCTCTATTGGGATGATATCTCTGAAGTACTTGAGATTGAACCTGACATGATCAGAGATATGACAGAAAAAGTGAAGCTAATTCGAAAGAAAATGAAGGCAGCACAAGAGACAGACAGGCCAAATATGCCAATGTTCGCCGTAAGCCATTGGTATTTGAAGAAGGGGACCGAGTATTCTTGAAAATTTCACCTTTCAGAGGAGTTTTCAGATTTGGCAAAAAAGGGAAATTGTCTCGACGATACATTGGGCCTTATGAGATTCTCGAGAAGATAGGAAATCGTGCATATCGACTTGCTTTACCGCCTTCATTATCCGAGATACATGATGTCTTTCATGTATCATTATTAAGGAAATACCTTCCTGATGCTTCACATGCTATTCAACCAGACGAGGCCGAACTGGATGAGACGTTGAGCTATGTTGAAAAACCGGTTCAGATTATTGATCGTAAAGAAAAACAGCTCAGAACGAAGACTATTCCACTTGTAAAAGTTCAATGGACTAGTCATGGTACTGAAGAAGCAACCTGGTAAACTGAATCAGATATGAGACAAGAGTTTCCAGAGTTATTTCGATAATGTAAATTTCTTATACTTTTTGTATATACTCCCTATTGATATAATTAAATACCTGTGATTTCGAGAACATAATCGTATCTTGGGGGGGAGAAATGTAATGCTCGAGAATTTGATCTTAATAATCTGTAATTATTGATTTATAATTTGAGATGATTATAAGAGGATTAATCGGGACACGGTTTGAATTCGATATAAAGATATGTATGTGCGAGGACGAAGCTCTGGCGCATATGCGCGGCCTGGCAGGGCTCATATGCGCGAGATGTCCAGAGAACCTCGCGCATATGCGCGACCTGAAACTGCGCATGTGCGCGACGGTGGCAGAGAGTTGGCAAAAACGAGCAAAGGCCTCGCGCATATGCGCCAAGATGTGTCGCGCATATGCGCGAGCCACCGTGAGACAGACGCGCCGAGACATATTGTCTCGCGCATATGCGCGGAAGATGGTCGCGCATATGCGCGAGACGTGCAGTAGGCACACCGAGCCACTTGGCTTATAATCCTTCAGAAACAGGAAATCGAAAGAAACGCTATCAAAATTGTCCTTGAAGCTTAGGATCGCGATTGTGCAAAATCCGTCCGTCTGATTTTGAATCTGACTTCAGTAATGTGTTCCTATCAACGTAGGTTACAACTGGACGTAAGTTTTACTACGTTTTGACATGTTTTGGAATTATGATATTTTCAGAATTGAATGGAACTCATATATGATTTTCTTGACATGTTAGACATCGTAGAATCAAAGTCAGATTAAGAAACAGATATCATATGGAATTGTTATGATTTTTAGAATGGGATTGACTAGAATTGATGTCAGATTTGTACGGTGGTTGATTATAAATTGTTGGAATTAGTAAATACTGGTGTAGTATCACCGGTATCGCAGGATTATACTGTTGTACCGTCAGAATTTGATAAAACAGAGATGTCGTGATTTGATTAGAATATTGATACAATATATTGATATTGTCATTGCCAGATTGAACAGTGACAGATTTTGAGTCAAGACTTCGATTGTATCAAAGCGACAGAACGAAAGGTATAAATAAATGTTGACTCGGGATTGCACAACTCGAGTCAGGTTTGACTTGAGTTTCCCAAAATCACATACTTTATTTTATTGCATTGATATTTGCAGATTATCAGATTGATATGTTTAGTCTATTGAATTATAGCAAAGCCAGAGTTCGAGTCTAGGGCAGATCAGCCTAGCTAGGGTAGAACCGCCGAGTCTTTGTCAGAACCGCTGAGACTCTGGACTTACGGTGTATCGATGAGCTTAGATGTAGATCGACTTCTATTGTAGACATTCGATATAGCATACCAAAGTCTAAATTAGATCGGGATCCCTAGGTTAGAAATAAGTTGAGATAAGATAATAAGTCATTGACTTAAATACAGATTCGTATTGTTTCATGTAGTCAGATTGGATACATGTTTTAATGATTGTTTATGCTTTTATAGATGTTTTATATGATTGCATTGATACATTGTTTATACTGGGATATTTATTTATATCTCACCGGAGTTATCCGGCTGTTGTCTTGTCTGTATGTGTGCATGACAACAGGTGGGACAGGTTCAGGGTCACAGAGGTGAAGAAAGTTCGAGTTAGAGTGGAGACTACGGACTTAGACTAGAGATAGGGTTTAAACACTTGATAGTTAGTTGTTGAACCTGAGATGTAAATGATTGTATGTTGTATTAGATTTATACTGTTATACTGATATGTATAGGAGTTTGATTCCATTACGTTCCACATTTTAAAAAAAAAATAATTTTAGACCCTCTTTATTGTAATTAATTAAATTAGTTCCAATTACGATTAAGAAGATGATTAGCGTCCGGGTCCCCACAGTTCTCCTCCTCTGCCTGCATTGCACACTCTCCCTGGTTCGGCTGCCTCCACTACAGGCCATCCTTCAGCATATGATCACTGACTCCACACTTGAAGCATTTTCTCGATCCCCATAAACATTGTCCTGCATGCTAGCGGTGGCACTTCGGGCACAACAAGTACTTACCAGGCCTCTGAGGAGCCTTCTGCTTAGGAATGTGACCATTATCTTTTCTTGATCACGCATCGACTAATCGCCTGAAACACAAATTCAAAAAAACATTTTAACGTACATCAATTAAAAATATAATAATTTAAATTAATGCAATCATAAGTAATGCACCGCTAATGTAATGTCTACTAATTTGAAAATGTGGAATTTTTTTTAAAAAAAGCTCACATTTTGAAAGTAAGGATTTGAATAATTTTCATGCATGCAGTCCTACTTAAAATATCATTTAAAAATAATCATAAGTAAGAAAATAGGCGAGTAAAAATCCTAACATCCAATAGTGAAATAAACTGCGTATAAAAATACTCGTATCATCTCAACATCGTAAAATCATAAATCTGCGGAAAACATGATGTCCTAGGGTCGTGTCGCCCCACCAGGTCTTCCTACTCAGAGTTCAGCACCTCTAGTCCCCTCGATATCGCCCTCACCTGCATCACACACGCCTAGTGAGTCTAAAGACTAACAAACCTGTACCAGGAGTAACAAGTACATATACGTAGCACACAGCAATGAAAAATAACATAATCAACATACATTTTCATGATCGAGAAAAGACATATGCAAAACTTGAAACATGTCAAACATGATGATAATCATAGCACATATCATCATAACAACTTATACGTATTCATTTTATTAATTTTAATTCTGTTCATTAGATGTGACTTTCGTATCATCATGTCAGTCGATGGATCCATCTACGTTTAACCGTGGTACACGGCGGCGAAGACATCAGGGACAACATTACTCGTCCAGTAAGCCACGGCCTTACATGTCATCGTGTTAGTCACAACTAACTCACTTCCTTCAAAACGTAACATCATCTTCACACTTAAATAAAAGCATGCATATAAATAATTTTTTTCTTTAAATCAAGAATGCAACGTATTTATCGTAATTCCATAAAAATCATGAAAATGATGCATAAACATTTAAAACGTGATAAATTTGTGCACAGGGCGCTGTCAGGCCTAAAATCTCACCCCGGTGCAAAATGACCATTTTGCCCCTAGAAACCCAAAATTACCGTTTTACCCATGGACCTTTAAAATTTGACCGGTCATTTTGCCCCTGGAAACCCAAAATTATCGTTTTACTCCTGGAACTTTAAAATTTAACCCGAAGCTTCCCAAACTCCTTAAAACATATTTAAAATATTTCTTAGACGTAAACTGGAGCCTGTTTCAAAACTTAATCGGTTCGTTTAAAATCTTGGACCGGAGTCTCGGTTTTAACTCAAATCTAACCAACACTTACCCAAATTTTTCCCAACTTTTTAACCTTAAAAACATCTAAAAGGCCCTAAAACCTCAAGATCAGACCTCCTAACCTTTGAACAAACCCTGAACAACTGCTGGAGTTTCTCGACCACTCCTCGGACGAACACTAGCTGAAATCCCTCGGCCTTTGCTCGATCATCTTCCTTCCTAGACCCGAAATAAACAACCTAGGATATACACCAGACCTTACAGAAACCTGCTGATCATGTCAAGCAGCCCGCTCACGTCCCCTTAATCGAGCTCCTAGCAGCAAACCACAAACAAGCCACAACCAAGACTCTCCCTTCGATCGGTGACAACGAGGCCAACTCCAGCCTTGTTCAAGCCATCATGCACCATGAATTCAAACCACCAGGGTCTAGTTCACGTTTAAGGGTGGTCCTTGCACAGCCAGATCGACCTTTCTCCCCAAACCCTAAAGAAATCGAGCCCTCCCAAGGAAGACATCCCTCGATCTCCACCCTACAGCGTCCAGCCCCTCACACTACCTTCTTAGCTACTTGAAACCATCATGTACAGTCCCTTAGCACCAACAAAACGGCAGCCTCCTTGCACAGTTCAGAAAAACGTGAGTTGGAAATAAAAATGCAAAGATTTGAACAAAAACTGAAGCTTTACCATGGGATATGCTGGATCAAAAATTTCTATGCAAATGACACATATATCAAAAAGTATTTAGCATGTATGACGCATAATGAAAGTACATGGCATGCCTTGATGTATTTCTACACAAGAACATCGAAGAACGAGCGTCGGGGGAGCGCCGAAGAATTTTTCCTTGAAGAAATGACTTGGCCGAAGCCTTGCAGTAGTGGAGCTGCTGAAAAACAAAAGAAAGATGATGGTGGAGGGGGAGGTGTCGGCTGGTGTGAAGCAAAATAGGTTTAGTGGCGATTAAGTAATAATTAAATAGTTAAATAAGATATAATGGGCCCTAAATTTCCATTTAAAAGTTTAAAAATCAGTTTTATGCCCAATAAGCTTAAAATTAGGCCCATTAAGTCTAGACACACTACCGGAAAATATTTCGTGTTGGCAAGTTTTTTTAAAATATCACCTAAATCGTCAAAAAGTCTTATGTTTCGATAAAATTTTAGTACCGCTGAAAAAGATGCTCTGGCGAGTAAAAATATTCAACAAATTCCATTTCTTGAAAAATACATTTAAAACATCTTTTATTAATTAATAAAAGTTAATCATGTAATAAAAATAATTTTTCTAATAATTCCCCTTTCTTCGTTTCTCGTTCGAACGTGAAATACAACTTAAAATTTTTTAATGCATGAACCTTTAAAATTTCATGAAATAAATCATATCATGCAAGAATTATGCATAAAAATTATTAAAAACATAATTTAAATAAGAATTCTAGATTGCATGCATTCAGGTTACGTGAATTAAATCCCTTGACCTCAAAACTCTCTCCCCTTGAATAAAATTTCGTCCTCGAAATTTAGAAAGTACCGAAAAACTTCGGGTAGCGACTCCTCATCTCAGTTTCGGTCTACCACGTGGCCTCCTCCTCGAATGATTCAGCCACTTGACCTTGACCATCTAGATCACCTTATTCCGGAGCCTCTTCTACTGTCTGTCCAGTATTTGTGTAGGTCTCTCCTCGGAAGACAGGTGCGGTGTCAGCTGAAGTGGCTCATAATTAAGCACATGCGAAGGATTCGACATGTATTTCCACAGCATGGAGACGTGGAACACATTATGAACTCCCGCCAGATTCGGCGATAAAGAGACTCCGTACGCAAGTGTCCCAACTCTCTCTAGGATCTCGAATGGTCCGATGAACCTAGGGCTATGCTTGCCCTTCTTCCCGAACCTCATAACACCCTTCATCGGTGCGACCTTCACGAAAACATGATCCCATACTGCGAACTCAAGATCTCGCAGCCTCTGTTCTGCATAACTCTTCTGACGGCTCTGCGCAGTCTTCAACCTGTCCCGAATCCTAAATCTGCTGTCTGTCTGACAATATCCGGACCCAACTCTGATCGCTCTCCCATCTCATCCCAATAAACTGGCGACCTATACTTCCTCTCGTACACTACATCGTATGGAGCCATACCTCTCGATGCCTGATAGCTGTTATTGTATGTAAACTCCACAAAAGGTAACTTCGGATCCCAGCTGCCCTGGAAGTCGATCATACATGCTCGGAGTAGGTCTTCCAGAATCTGAATCACCCTTTCTGACTGACCGTCTGCCTAAGGATGGAAGGCAGAACCGAACAATAACTCAGTACCTAGCGCCTGGTGAAGACTCTTCCAGAATGCAGACGTGAACCTCAGATCTCTGTCTGACATGATGGACACTGGAATCCCATAGAGTCTGAATATCTCTCTAATGTACAGCTCTAGTATTGAGTCATATTGAATGCTTTCCTGATCGGTAAGAAATGAGCCGATTTAGTGAGCTGATCAACAATCACCCAAATGGCATTGAATCCTCCAGTATTCCTCGAAAGCCCTGTCACAAAATCCATGGTGATATTCTCCCATTTCCACTCGGGAATAGGGAGAGGTCTCAACTTCCCTCCAGGTCTCTGATGCTCTACCTTGACCTACTGACAAGTCAAACACTCAGAGATGAATTGCAGAATATCTCGCTTCATGCCCGTCCACCAATAAAGAGTCTGTAGATCCTTATACATCTTTGTACTCCCTGGATGGTTGTAGTAAGGGGTGATGTGGGCCTCGCTCAAGATATCCTCTCGAAGGGAATCACTGTCAGGAACCCATAGGCGGTCCCTATATTTGACTATGTCCTCCACAACTGTATATAGTCTCTGGCCCTTAGTCTCGTCCCTATGTCTCCACTTCGGTAACGGCTAGTAAGATTTCTGCCCTGCTCGAATTCTGTCTCTCATATTCGGCTGTATAGTTAGAGTAGCAAGATTCGGGACCTCGTCCCTGGCATAAACTGCAACCTCAAATATCTGAATCTCAGCATGTAGCGGTCTCTGCAATGACAAATGAGCAATCACTGCGTGCTTCCTGCTCAGATCGTTTGAAACCACATTAGCCTTACCACTCATTGGCTTCCATTTCCACCTTTCGAAACCGGGCCCCGGCTTTTTCCAGCTGTTCAATGGCCCCTCACGCAGTTCTTCTGAATTTTGAATAGTATTCAGGATCCTCTGTTTTTATTATCTAATAAATCACCTAATGAAAGTAGATTATAATTCCATTCATTTGAAAACTTCCATAATCCCTCCCCAAAACAAACATAAATCTTTTGATTCATTTGGCTCTCACGCTCAATTATCAGATGGTAGCTAATGTCACAATCATAGTCTTTCACCAGCTCAAGTCACCTCCTCTGTTGTGAGAACCCGAATTTAATTATTCATTATTTGGAAAGAATTAGAAATAATTATTTTAAAGTGCTAAATTAAAATAATTAAGCCAAATAATTGTACTTGTGTATTAAACATATGTATTAGAAAAATATTTTCATTATAGATGATATTAAAATACATATCGATGTTTAATAGAAAACGAGTGTTGTAAATATTTGGACAGGATCACATTCTAGCATTTGGGTTAAATCATTAAATTCATGTATGTATATGTGTACAGAAGGAAGCCCATTTTTCCTCAAGCCCAAATTCTTTCCTGCTCAAGTTTCTCGTTTCTTCTTGCCTCTTCTCTTGCATCCATTTTTCTTCTACATCATGAGTAGCTTCTCGTCGCCTCTTGCTGCAAAGAAAATGGCTCTCCATAGCTCACTCAAGTTAGCCCAAGAAGTCCCTCAGCTCTCCTTGCCATAATCATCATAGAGGAGCTTGTTTCTTGTTACCATGTTTCTCAAAGTTGATGTGTTTCCTTTCCAGCTTCTTGATTTCTATTTTTCTTGCTTCTTTAGAGTGTGAAGAGGTCCATTCTAGCTTCATTTCAGTTCAAGGGAAGATTTTGAAGGTAATCCCTAAGCCTAGGTTTTTAAATTTTCTCCATGGAAGAAGTTGGTTTCTGTTTTCGAGTTGTAGGTTTTTGATTCTGATATTCGGGTTTTTGTATGGTTTGCATTAGGAATCTTGACTTGTGGTTCAAATAGAACTTATAGATCTATGTGTAAGATTTTTTTAGCCGCTGACAAAATGGAATTCCAATTTAAAACATATTTGATATGATATTTCTGCCAAAATGTGTAAAAAGGGAAGCCTGTTTTGGAGCTGCGTAGATTAGCTAGTGTATTTCGAGTTTATGATATTTATGCACTCGAATTCTGGACTTGTGATTCAAATAATAGTTGTAGAGCTATGTGTTGTCTTCGTATTGATATAAGAATCGTTAAATTCCGTTAAGAATTGAAATCATTATACTCATTTTTCCGAAACTTCTCAGATACAGACTGCTATCCGCGAATTGCGTTGGTAGTAGCGTCGTCTTGATAATTCTGGGATTTATGTATTAGGATTCTGAAAATTACTTTTTCTAGGAAAACTTAGATATTTGGGTTTTCTTTCATGTCCAATTAATGGATATCAATTTGAGTCAATGATGAGTTAGATATGAATTTTATACTCATAGGTGTCAAACCTGGATCTGTCACAAAACTCATTTCTAATGGTTTCTCGTTTTGGGCGTTTTTCAATGTCGAGATGATTGAATTTCTTTCTGATGTCTTCTGATGAAATATGGGATTTTGAGTTAGGATTTCATCCATGTATGATAATTATGTTTTGGTTAAGTTTTGGTTGAGTTATGACCTTAAATCCAAGCTTAGGTCCAAGTTGGAATTAGTAACTTGTTTTTGGCTAAGATTGAACCTTTATTTGATGAAAATAAATTATTTTCCATATGTTTTAATAGCCAGGAAGCTCCAAGGAGTTCATAAACTTTTGTGGTAATTTAATTTGAAGGGTAAGTTACGGATTGATCGATTCTTTACAGCGTTTTATAACGTGTAATTTAATTAATGTGATTTTATGAGAATTATGTGTTCATGCGCTCTTTGCGCTGTTTGGGTGTATTTTTAGATTATTCCTCATTTTTTTAAAATAAATGTGAGTTTTAAATATATTGGAATAATCTGTGGATTTATATACATTGTTGAGCACACATTCATATCGAGCCATAACTCCATTGTTTCCGAGATTTTGTTTACTCTTGTATGAGTATTTAGACATCAGAGCCAAGAGCATTTAAGCTTCACACCTCTGATCACTAGCGGAAGGGCCGAGCAGTTCTGCAGACTGACAACCCTAATGCAGATGTGCAGGGCCAAGGGCGTATTTGACACATCACACCCCTGGTACATGTGGCCACAGTTGTTGTTATCGTTTCTTTGGATGCAGTTGGATACCCGAGATTATTGGTACCCTATATGCATTGCATTGCATTGCATTGATTTCATTACATGTCATTTATTTATGTTGTAATTTATTTGATCTTCGTACTGGGGTTTGTGATGCCATTGGAGCTCAGTGAGTCGGTTTGAGTTAGGAGTCCCAGATATTTATACTATATATTGAGTAATTTTCCGAGGAGATGCCTCATGCATTTGTATGGTTGTATTATTGAGTGTTGGATCCTATTTGGTGTGATCGAGCCTGGCCGGCTCTGTGTGCAATTGGTATTCTGTTTGTTTTAGTGGACTCTATTTTTGAGTATAAATGTTTTGTTGTGTTGTTTTGAAATTTTCGGTATGTCCTATTTACAGGGAGGTCATGCCAAATTTCTGTAGGCCCAAAATAAAATTTTTTACTCGTTTTTGCTGTTTACGCTAATAAATCCTGGTTGTTTAATAATTAAAAATTAATCAGGAGCACGAGCCCTCATAGTTGGTGTCAGAGCGTAACTGGGGTATGCTCGAATTAGACTTTACGACACTCGACTTTAGACATAAATAAATTGATTGCGTATTTGATTTACTACTTGCTCTTTATTTTATTTCATGCTGTGATTATATAACTTAGCTGAGATAGAGCTGGTAGTGAAATAAGTTTGACGCTTCGTTTATTTGTACCTAGTGGACTAAGTTTTAATTTTCCTTGAACCCTTCGGTGCTTACTATTATTTTTCTTCTTGGTATAATCCTTGTGTCTTGTAGAATGGCACCGGGAGGAAGAGACGGGAAGGGAAAAAAAGTTATCCAAGAGTCCGAAGCTCAGAACATAGGAAATACTGAGGGTATTGGCAGAGGTAGACATGGCTGCCCTAGAGGAAGGGCAAATCAAAATATGAATATAGAGGTAGAGGTGGAGCAGGAACCACCAATTGTCCAGAAAGGCATGTTTCAAGAAATCTGGAAGTTAATCGTGAAGTTCAGCAGCTGACACAAAGAATGAGAGAAATGGAGTTATATTTGCTAAATTCCATTATATGTGTCCTCCAAAATTCTTTGGAAATGAAGGTGGCGAAAAGGCAACAACGTGGCTGAAGAGCATGAACTATTTGTTTAATCTGGTGGAGTACACTCCAGAGCTGAGACTCAAGTTAGTTGTTTACCAACTCAAGGATCGAGCACAACTGTGGTGGGATGCCATAGAGCAAGCGATCCGAGAATCTGGTCAGATAATTTCTTGGGAGGTATTCTTTACTCATTTTATTTAATAATACTCGCCTCCTTCTTATTATTTTGCTAAGGAAGCCGAGTTCAATCAGTTGGTTCGGGGAAATATGTCCGTATGAGAGTTTGCCTCTTAATTTCTGCTCTTCTAGCTTACATACCTCATGTATCTAATAGTGATCGATTCAAGCTGTCCTGTTTTATGCAAGGACTGAACCGGACGATACATACTTTGGTTATGACTGGAGCACCAACTACCTATGCTGAAGCAGTAGAGAAGGCAAAGAATATTGAGGCTAGTTTTCTTTGGGGAGGATCATAACAAGTTCCATCTTTTACTTCCCAAGTGTCTGGGAGTAGCATTCAGATGCCAGTGGCATACCTCCTTATCAGCCTCCACTATCAAACTAGCCACCAAAGCAGCAGAAATTCAAGGCTAAGGGAAAGCAGTTTACGAAAAAGTCTTAGATCAGTTCATCTAGTTCAGGTAGTTCTCGGGGAGGAAGATCTAGTGGTTATGTTCGAGATTCTTGTGGGAGGAGTGGAGGTAGGCATCCTACTACCCAGTGCACAGGAGTTCAGGGAGACTGCCATACATGTGGATTACCGGGACATTATGCGAGAATTTGTCCAAATGCGAGAAGAAAACAGTATCAACCCTCACAGTTTAGCCAGTTTCCGCGAGCCCCGGTGCCTAGACCATCTACTCCACAGCCTAGCTACCAACAGCCGAGAGGATCTGCTCAGCAGTACTTTCCAGGACCTTAGAAGGCTAGGGTGCATGCTTTCAGACAGAATCAGGCTCATGAGATGCCCAGAGGGTTCATTGTTGGTATATGCTTTATTTTTTATCATCCTGCGCGTATATTGATAGACAGGGGAGCATCTCATTTATTTCTGTCTGCTGCATTTATCGATGAGCATGATATAGTTACTACCTTGTTGTTGGATACGGTGTCTCTGTCTACCCCTGCTGGTGTGTATTTGATGTCTCGTGAGATATTTCTGAACTGTGTGATTAGATTTGATGATAACCTTACGATAACTAATCTAATCAAATTATCTATGTCTGACATCGACTGTATTTTGGGAAAGGATACTTTGACAAATTATCGAGCCACCATTGATTCTCAGTCACGCATTCCATTAGTGTCAGCGATGGAAATTTTTAGACTGCTATCGGTAGGGAATGAAGGATTCATGATTTATGCAGTTAATGTGACACAAGAAGAAATGTTGAAAGTTTCGGATATTCCTGTGATAAAGGATTTTCCTGATGTATTTCCTCATGAAATTCCTGGCTTTCCACCTCAAAGGGAAATAGATTTCAGTATTGAGTTAATGTCAGGGACGAACCTTATTTCTAGAGCACCGTATCGTTTGGCTCTAGCGGAGTTGAAAGAACTCAAGGAACAATTACGAAACTTACTGGAGCAAGGTTATATTAGACCAAGTATGTCACCTTGGGGAGCTCCGGTATTGTTTGTAAAGAAGAAAGATGGGACGATGAGGAAGTGTATTGATTATCGGCAATTGAATAAAGCTACAGTGAAGAATAAATATCCTCTACCATGTATCAATGACTTGTTTGATCAGTTGCAGGGTACATCTGTGTATTCCAAGATCGATCTTCGTTCTGGATATCATCAGCTTAGAGTTAGAGAGGAAGATGTTCCTAAAACTGCATTTCGGACATGTTATGGGCATTATGAATTCTTAGTCATGCCTTTCGAATTGACTAATGCTCCAGCGGTTTTCATGGATTTGATGAACCGTGTTTTTCGAGAATTTTTAGACCAATTTGTTATTGTCTTTATCGAAGACATTTTGATTTATTCAAAAACAAAGAAGGAGCATTGAGAACACTTGAGACTAGTACTCCAAATACTCAGAGCATCACAATTATATGCTAAATTTTCTAAGTGTGAATTTTGGTTGGACAGAGTAGTATTTTTGGGTCATGTTATATCCGCTCAAGGAGTTTCAGTGGATCCTAGTAAAATTGAAGCTATTATTAATTGGCCAACACCAACAAATGTTTCTGAGATTTGCAGCTTTTTGGATTAGCAGGTTATTATAGGCGTTTTGTTGAAATATTTTCCGTAATTGAAATGCCTATGTCTCAATTAACGCAAAAAGATCGACGTTTTGTGTGGACTGCAAAATGTGAATCAAGTTTTCAGACTTTGAAGGAAAAGTTGACAACAACTCTAGTGTGAGCTTTACCTTTAGGCTCAGGTGGATTTTTTATGTGTACATATGCTTCTCTGAATGGACTGGGATGTGTTTTAATGCAAAATGGGCGAGTGATTTCATATGCATCTCGACAGTTGAAGCCACATGAGACTCAATATCCAATGATTTAGAATTGGCTATCATTGTGTTTGCGTTAAAAATATGGCATCATTATCTGTAAGGTGAACAATTTGTAATTTATTCTGATCACAAGAGCCTTAAATATCTTTTCACACAGTCCGACTTGAATATTAGACAACGTTGATAGGATCGGTTAATCGAATAAAGAGTTTTAGAATGGGGGGTTGAATAAACACTAGTCGAATTTAAAATATTCTTCGACAATATAAATTCAGTTTTGTTACAAACTGAAACTGAATATCCCGTCGGTCAAGAACAATCAGTTAAACTGAATAAAACAGTTGCGGAAAACTAACTGACTGAAAGATAGAGTATCTAACTGAAAATGGTAACTGAAGTAATGACACAGTATGTTTCTGGATGTTCGGACAATTGAATAACTCCTACGTCACCCCTTCTATCACGAAGATAGGATATCCACTAAAAGACTTTGATCAAATACACGTCACTGTACTGACCCACTTCAGTTTGGACTTATCACTTTGCCAAAACTGAAACTCTTAGCATACAACACTTTTATAGATCGTAACTGATCTTAGCACAACTTAGAAAATCTATTAAAGATTACAAAGTGCTATATAAGCTCGAGAATGTAGTCTTGAATACTACTGATATGACTGATAAGCGTGAGCTTTGATTTTTGATTGCGAGTAAATATTTCTGCAGCGTAACAGCAAGTAGAATAGGATAACTGAAAGTCGGGGGTTGGTCTCTGCCTTCGACTATTTATAGGCTCTCCTCTCAACGGTAACATTAAAGAATGTTTGAATATTCTAACCGTTGATTGCCACGTCGATATATTCTGACAGTCGTACACTGTTCATTCTGCAATGCGGCGTTCCACTACTAGTTGCGGGTATATGTACTATTTTGTCTGTTGTCACTTTCAACTGATGACGTGTACAGCTGAGAGATCAGCTGAGAGAGAGTCAGTTGCCGAGAGTGAACTTCACTTGTATCGAATAGTTGACTGAGTTTAGCAGATGACGTGTTCAGTTGATGATCAGTTCAGTTGCTTAGTTCAGTTGGTAAGTCTTTTTGTCAAAACACCGGAATTAAGTTTCCAACAATTTCCCCCTTTATGGTGTTTGACAAAACTCAGAATACAATATGACTGAGTAATTGAACTCTTTTAGATAAAATAAGATGTATATTCAACTGAACTCATATTCTTCATAGATACAAGAATTTAAGATTACTTCTGCTTTTCTAAAATCAGTTTAAGTCTCTTCCCCCTTTTCGTCAAACAGCTCCATCATAGAAGATAATTTTCTAACATCAATAGATAGGAGCTTAACAGAGTCGGAAATATTGCTGATAGCAGTGTCATTGCAACTTGAAGCAAGTCGATTTTTCTTGAAACAAGAGATTCTACACTGTCGACTCGTTTGTTGATAGAGTCTTGAGTTGCAGTGAGACTGGAGAATATCCCTCTGTTTTTCTGTATATCTTCAACTGCAAAAGTCAGAGAGGTAACAGCTGCTTGTATGGCAGTTTAGTTTTTCTAAGTTGAACTGATGGGAAGAGTCCAAATTCAGAGTGTGTGACAGCTGAGTGTTCTGAATCTTCGATATGGCAGTGATTATTTGTTGCATACTTTCCTGCATATGCTGAACTTCTTCAACAATAAGATCAATATCTGATGAAGATGGAGGAGGAGACTGATGAGATGTTCCTGGTTCTCTTGTTGCCTGTTCAGAAATGACTAAAGCTTGTTCAGTTGAAACTGTATTAGCAACATTCTAAACTGGAACATCAGTTACAATAATTTCTCCTTGGACTAGGAGGCGGTGAGGGTGGATTCTGATCGGCAGAAGAACTGGCTAGATAAATGGCAGATGGTGATGAAACCAAAACTGGTGCCTCTAAAGAATGAACTTGAGAATCAATCAGCACATTAGTCGAAATAGCTTGGTCAGCAACTGGATCTTGCTGAACTGGTTCTTCTGAAGAAATGGTGACCTCTGGATGGATTTGATCAGCAGAGTGATCAACTGGATTAGACATAGGGTCTCTCAATTTAGTATCCTGCACCACTGCTTGGATAATTTCCTCAATGTTTGCAAAAGAAAGCTCGGCTTCAGTGTACAGTTGCTGTTCAGCAGGAGATGGTTGAGGCATATCCTGAACTGACTTTTCAGTTGGAACCAAAGCCTATTCTAAGGATGGTTTTTCAACTGTATCCTCTTCATCAGTATCTGAATTTCCTTGATGAAGAGCAAACTCCTGATCCATTTCCCAGAATTTGATCTGAGATTGTAACCCAAGCAAATCGGTATCAAGCTGAGTAATTACTGCTTGATCAGCAAATGCAGTAGGATTTGTTGGAACGTAGTTGTCTTTCAATTTGCTGACAATTTGAGCCAACTTCTTTGCTCTCACTTGATCAAACAAATAAGATTTCCTTTCCATTGCCTGAGCAATTGTGGCAGCTTTCACCGTTTTTAGAACATAAGCTTCCAGTTTGATGAAGGTGTTCAGCTGAGATTTCTTCTTCAGTTGCTTGGAAAATATTTGTGTGCGAAAGGCTGTCCAAGCATCATAGGACTGAATTTTTGAAGCTGCATAGTTATTAACCTTTGCCCAAACAAGGTCAATGTGTGTCTGAATGGCATTGGAAGGTCTGGGCTCTTCAATCAGCTTATCCTTGCCTTTATCAGTGCTCAGAATGTGAGGGATTTCCAATCCTGTTCGATTTGATTCCACCACCTCTATAAATTTTATCCCTTTGGGTCGAGCAGGTGCCACACTAGCAGTGCGAGTGATCTGAATCAGAGGCGCTTTGGTCCTAACTGATTCCTTTTTGGCACCAACTGAAGCTTCTGGTGGAATGATTTTCAAATGAACTGCTTCTATTGTTTGCTGAGCATCTGAAGAAATAATTGTATCAGTAGGAATGGATACCTCGGCAGTTGATTTAACCCTTTGGGTTCTTGGTTTCTTGGCAATCTAAGGAGATGGAGTTTTCTCTGAGTCAGAAATACTCAAAATTAATTTCCTCTTAGCCACTTTCAGTTGAGCCAAAGTTTTGGCTTTCTTCACTGATTTTGGGGCTGCTTTCTCAGTCCCAATCTCCTGTTTGATCTTGACAAACTGAACTTCATACTTCAGTTCTTTCTTTGGATCGGAGACTTTGATCTTCCGTCCATCAGCAGAGAGTGCGGTTTGCATCTCTTCAATATCAGACGCCTTAACATCCGAGAGTTGTGCCAAACCATCAGAAGGTAGACAGAAAATTTCTCCAAAGGAGTCTTCAGAAATGATCAGAGACAGATAATTGACAGTAGAAATTATGTTGCCATGAGAGTCGACCTTACCGGTGGAATAGAAATCCTGAAGTTCTTTTGGGTAGATTTCTTGAGATTATTTACCCAAGAACGTTCTTAATCCAGCAGTCTCAAGTTTTTGAAAAACTTTCTTGACATCATCATCACCGAAAGATAGGATTGACCCAAAGTTGATAGCCATAGCATTTAGCATATAAGCGGGAATTTGAGTTGCCACTTCGAACTGATTGAATTCCTGAAAGAAAAGTTGAAGGATGAAACTTGTTCTTGCTCTCAAAAATCTGTGGATAAACGCAAAATAAAACTGAAATGAAGCGGGGAATGGTACATATGTACGTGACTATTCAAATTCTGGGCACGTGTCAGTCCATAGAAATTCTGAATTGCAACGTGTGTACGTGTGCCAAAATGCGTGTGTATTTGAACGGTTTCAAAGGTATCCACGTTGATACTAATCATTTACTGAAAACCAGCATTTAATGCTTGAAAGACAGTCACGTCGCTTGATTTTGAATATAATAGGTTTAATTAGTTAACTTATATGAGAAGATTAGTGAGACGCTCAACTGAACGATCAGTTGTCAGACTGTGTCCTTTCAGTTGAGAGCTGACTAATCAATTGTCTTCTCAGTTAACCTCTTAAAAACCAATATTCCCCCTTAATAAATGCATTAAAGAAGATAATGATAATATAAGCAAGATTAATTAAGGAAATCCTGATGCTTGGTAGAGTAATCGTCATTAAAAAATTGTCCTTTCATCTTCCTCGACCTGGTCTATAAATAAGAGTTAAAGAGTTAGTCAGAAGTATATCAGCAGATAAAAAAAATGAAAGGTGCAAGTAGCTCAAACGTTTCTCCATTCTCTCTGCAGGACAGAAAATCTTCCATTGAAGACTAGGTCTTCTATGCTAGTCTTCCCTACTGGGAAATGTTACAGGAGCTTGAGCTCCTGTACAACTCTGGAAGGGCTACCACCTTCAAACGGATGGCACAGCTGAGAGAAGTGCGGGAGCACTTAAACATTTCTGCGGGGGTGGACGTCTTCAAAGATGGTCATCTCTACCAGCTGATGCTTCGAAAGGAGCTGGAGACTCTCAATCACATAGCTTCTTCGCACAGCTTCTGCAAGACATCTTCCTCAGCTCTAGCTGTTTGGTTGAGGATGTGGATAGCTGATGTAGAAGAAAAGTATGAAAATGTAGTCCTGGCCAATATATATGGTTAAATAAAATGTTTATTTTGTTTTAACGTCGTTTTTCTTGTTCATTCACGTAATGAGCATTGTGAGATACTATACAAGCATATGAGCTGATGAAACGCTAACTGATAGAAGATAGACTGTCATCAGTTGAAGCAAAAGAAGCTTAACAAACTAACTGCACAGAAAGAACTGATATTAGTTAAAAGTCCTATGAATAAACAACTCACTGATTAATCAGTAAAAACAGTAAAGCTGACATGTGAATTACGAGTTATAAATAGCAATAACAACTGATTAAGATAAATCAATTAATCCAAGTATATTGCGAAAATGAGAAAACTTAGTCTCAGCCAGTGGTTTGGTGAAGATATCAGCCGCTTGCTGCTCAGTTGATACGTATTCCAATCTGATGTTCTTCTTCAGGGCATGATCTCTGATGAAGTCATGTCTGACATCTATGTGCTTAGTCCTGGAGTGAAGAACTGGATTATAGGTAATAGCAATTGTGCTTGTGTTGTCACAGAATATAGGGGATTCCTTTGCATCAACACCATAATCTTTCAGTTGCTGCTGAATCCAGAGCAGTTGAGCACAGCAGCTTCCAGCAGCAAGATATTCTGCTTCAGTTGTGGAAGTTGCTATGGATGTTTGCTTCTTACTGAACCAAGAGATCAGTATGTCTCCAAGAAACTGACATGATCCACTTGTACTTTTTCGATCAAGCTTGCATCTTGCATAATCTGCATCTGAATATCTGTGGGGACCCGGGCTCTAACTCAGTTCTTTTCGGGATTAAATGGATCTTTGAGAAAATGTGGGTCAAATTTTCGCTTTTTAACATTAAATCAAATGTCATTATTAAGCATAATCTTTCTTTATTAATTTACATCATACATAATGTACAAACATGATAAACAGTGTCTCGTCTTAATACATCAATCCAACTAGTGTATAGTTTAATACAAACCATAAATAAAAATGTTACAAGTTTAGTAAGAGCCACTAGTCATCATCTGCGCCCGTAGTCACCTCGCTATCTCGTTCTCATCTCTGTCGTGACCCAGATCCTGCCCCACCTGTTGTTATGCACAGATACAGACATAAAAACAGCCGGAAACTCCGGTGAGAACACATCCCAGTATAAAACATGTATACATGCATATGCATAATAAAATCATAAAATACAATATTATGCATGTGATCTACATCATAGGTTCCATAGTCTATGAAACCAGCATATGTGAGCATGCAATGCAAATCAACTCATGTCTTGACTCTACTCTAGGGATCCCGGGGTGAATAAGACGTCACTGTCTGTTACCTACCCTTCCCAATCGGGGTAACTGTACGTCTTATTCCTAGACTTCGGTCGTGTCTGTATCGAATGTCTACAATCGGAGGAAGTCTGCTCCTATGCGTCGATGCACTGAACGTCTAGTTTTGACAACTCTGTCAATGACTCTCCTATCTCAATGCTTGAATATAAATCTATAGACACAGCATTATCATATCAGGAGATTTCAATATAATCTATAAACAATTCAAAACATATCAAAAACATAAACAATAAATCTAGTAAGTGATTCGGTTGGGAAACTCTAATCAAATCTGATTCGAGTCGTGTCTTCCCTACAATCACATGAATTATACCTTCTTGTAGTACAATCTGTCGTAGTCGAAGTCTCGATATCAAAATCGTCAATACAATCTGAAATGGCAATCACCAATGAACATTCTATCAATCACTCAATCAACTCAATACCTATAGAACTTGATATTCAATCTGAATAACATTCGACGGCATATTGGCGTAATTTCTCGATACCGGTACTCCACCAATAATTAGTACATAATCCACAAGTCATAACATCAACAACCACAATCATAATTTCCCAAAATCTGCATGTATACAACTCAAAACATGCTGGAATCTCATAACAATAGCATAACACATCCGATTATCAATCCGTTTATGATTCTACAACATTTATAATCTCAAGAACATATTCTAGAACTCAAATCATAATTCCTCTCATATCTGAATTTCGAAAAATGTTGAAAATGAATCATACTTACATCCTTTCGAAGCCGGTGATGAGAGAAACACGAATCTTAACTCAGAATATAATTCGGATGGCTAAATCTTGCACAATCTAGCTTCAAAGTGCAAAAGTCCTTTCTTTTCTCTTGGAATAGCTCTCGGTTCTCTCCTGCAATTCTGAAGAAAGAGTGATTCAGCTCACTTCTATATATACCCATGCCATGTGTCAACTTGAGAAGCAAAGGTGGATTTATCGCATGCAGCACCGCGGGTGCGGTCACTCTATGTAATGCCCGAGACTTAATTACTGTAATCATACGTTGATTAATTTCATGATTGAGGTTATACGAACTTGAATGAAGAAGTCGGGCATTGTTACAATATAAGCCAAGATGTTCAACCGAACATCTCGAGATGTTCGGCCGAACATCTCAAATGAAATGACCGGCGCACATGCGCGAAGAAACACGCGCATATGCGCGAGGGGTCCAGAAGCCCTCGCGCATATGCGCGAGATAAGGAACGCATATGCGCAACAGTTCCAGAATCTTTGGCGCATATGCGCGATATGAAGCGCGCATATGCGCGAGTGGGTTTTTGGCAAATTCTGGAGAAGCTACGTGTGATTTACATGCAAAGTATATATATATACGAGACAAACGATTTCTCCTCAGAATGAAGAAAGGGGAATCGAGAAAAGCTTCCGGGAAAAGCTTAGCTTCTTTATATTTTTCAATCTTGATCGTGCCAAATCCGTCCGTTCGATTTTATCCGACTACAGTACTGTGTTTCTAGCAACGCAGGCTACAACTGGACGTAAGTTTTGTTACGTTTAGACAAGATTTGAATTTATGATATTGTCAGAATTGAATATGATTCAGATATAGCATTTCTGCTACCGTAGACAGTATAGAATTGAAGTCAGGTTAAAGAACAGATTGTTTCTGTAATTGTTATGATTTTTGAAAGATATTGACTGAGATTCTATATCACAATTGTGTTAGTATTCAGATTATGAATTGTATTGGCAAAGATTATGGGTTCTAGAATTATATTTGTGATGTTGAGAATGACGGGGTTATTCAGATTGTATTGTTATGCCGTCGAAACATCAGTTGATTTAGATTGATCAGATTCAGATATGATTTCGATTAGATTGTGATATTATTGATATGACTCAGAGTGTATCCTTGTTCAGACATTGATCAGATTGTATACTGGATTGAGTATTGATCAGAACAGATTGTGTATTGAGTTATTTACTGATACATTGTATTCGATATTGTCATTTCAGATTTGATATGGACAGAGTTGAATACAGGTCATCGTCTTCGTCAGACCGGGACGACAAAGGTATAATTCATGTGATATTCGGGAAGCCACAACTCAAATGAGATCTCATTTTGATTTTCCCAATAAAATCACATACTAGACTGTTATTTATACTTTGAGATGTTTATGCTTTGATTTTAGAATTGTATTCAAGTGTATGAGATTACTGCCATATTCAGATATGAATATGATTGTGCTTTGTTTACAGATTGATATTCATTGCATCTAAGATAGGAGAGTCTCTGACAGTCATTGTCAATTATCTAGATGTTCGGTGTATCTCAGCTTAGGAGCAGCTATGACTCCTTTGTCAGCCGTCGATACAGCTCAGACCGAAGTCTAGGAATAAGACGTACAGTCACCCCAATTGGGAGAGTAGGTGACAGCCATTGACGTCTTATTCACACCGGGATCCCTAGAGTTATAGTTGAGTCGAGTCTAGACATGATTTGACTAGAACTGCATGTGTTTAGAGATGTGGTTTCATAGACTATGAAACCCATGTTTATTGCTTTCAGTATAATAGCATGTTTATATGATTTGATTTAAATTGCATGTCTATCTGAAAGGAGTTGCATGCTTATTGTGATTTGATTTCATAGATTATGAAATCTATTACTTTGAATATGTTCATGATAGCATGTTTTATGATTTAGATTATTTATATACGTGCTTACCATGTTTTATACTGGGATTTATTCTCACCAGAGTTATCCGGCTGTTGTCTTGTTTTGTATGTGTGCATGGCAACAGGTGGGACTGGATCGGGGTCAAGAGGATGAGGAGAGAAGAAGAGTTAGCGTGGTGATTCCAGACTTATTGTAGACTTGGTTTTCTTACTTGAATTTAGTAACTGAACCTTAGATCTAGTTTGTACAATATTGTACTTTTATACTGAGATGTAGTTGTATAAAGAGATGTATATTATTTAGATTCCATTACCTTCCGCAGATGCATTTTAAAAAGAAAAAATTTTTAGACCCTGTTTATCAGAACTGATAATTAAATCCCAAAAGAAGATTAAGAAGATGATTAGCGTCCGGGTCCCCACAACAGGTGGTATCAGAGCGATTAATCCTTTAGGATGAAATAATCAGAGCGATAGATCCTTTAGATTGAGATAGTCAGAATTGATAGAATCTTTAGATTGAGATAGAAGGGAATGAGCGGGGTAGATTGAATTTTCTTCCTTGCATGTGATTGCTAGCATGAGATTTATGTCAATGTTGACTTACATGATGTGTGCTAGCATGAGTTATTGCTTTCTCTATTACATGTTGTTTGTTATCTGAGTTGATTGCAGCATGTAATTATTAAGCCTGGATCAGAACCGAGTCTGAATCAGAGGTATATTATCAGAGGAGGGCTGAGACAGATTGTATAGATTGTGTACTAATCTGTTTGATATTCCGATATACCGCCTCGAAGAATGTCAGAAAAGGGCAGTACTTCGTCTGAACAGAGAGATGTATCAGAAACTCAGTTAGAAGAAAAGATGAAAGAATTTGAGTTATTACATCCGCCGGTTCTGAATGGTACCGAGACATCTGAAGATTGTCAGAACTGGTTTGATGATTATAGAAATACTGTTCGATCTACTTGATTGTACAAATGAGCAGAGAGTTAAGATGGTGCCTTACCAGTTACGAGAAGCCGCCAGGAATTGGTGGATTACCAGTAGAAGAATGTGGGAACAGAGAGGTACAGTGATTTCGTGGGAAATATTCAGAACTGAATTCTATCGCAGATTTTTCTCAGCTTCGTGCCGAGAGGACAAGAAATTAGAGTTTGAGAATTTGAGCCAAGGGCAGCTGAATATTGACCAATATATTGCTAAATTCTCTACTCTACTGCATTTTTCTCCTCATCTAGCTGGAAATGATGAAGCTATAGTAAATCAATTCATCAGAGGGTTGAATTCAGAGGTAGTTGCATTTATGAATCTGCAGCGACCTTACCATTTTGCTAATGTCTTGAGTAGAGCGAAGAGAGCTGAGGCAAGTCTGATTAGACAACTGACGAGGTTGTGTGTGAAACAACCTCAGACACAGCAATCCCCACTTCGATATGATCACGGCAGTACGAGTGGGAAGCAAGATTTGCTGAAAACTCGAAAGAAAGCATTCAAGAAGTTGGGAAGTGGTTCCTCGAGCTCCAGTGGTTCTAGCCCGAGTTATACTGGAGTATATTGCCGGACTTGCGGAGGGAGACATCCCACCGAGCAATGCCAGGGAGTGACTGGTAGATGTAATATTTGTGGACAGCCGGGACACTTTGCTAAAGTCTGTCCCCAGAAGCGTTCCCGAAGATTGTAGGGAACAGAGTTCAATTGAAAACACAGATCTAGAATTCACAACAGGTACTATTCTTTATGATTCTATTGCATATGTATTGATATATACTAATACATTTGTTAAGAATATCTTTGACTGAGTTGCATGGAGATATGTTGTATCTGTTGAGTTTGTATATACTGTAGTATTGATGTCCTTGTTTGTTGAGGAAGTGTTGATATCAGAGATTTCTGAATATATTGTATACTACAGTAAGATGAGAATGAAATAGAAATAGCTTATGATGTACTTGTGTTCCTGATTTGAACGCATTATTGATATGTATATGCTGAACAAGTACAGACATATTGTAGAATTTGTTCCAGAAATGGTAAGATTCAGATCAGAGATGACTGATCAGTGGAGATACCACAGTAAGGATTATAGATTTTAATTCCTTTGATATCTGTATTGTATATGACTCGATTAATACAGAAAGGAGCAGATTGCATCCTTATGTATTTAGTAGACCCACTGAAATCGATCCTAGCATTGGCAGATTTGCCAGTGATATATGAGTTGGCTGATGTTTGCCTAGATAAGATTTCAGAATGGTGTTATATCAGAAAGATAAATTTCAGAATTGAATTGAGATCAGGTATTGTTTGTATAGTAGATTTAGTACAGAATGGTATTGACTATACAGAATGATACAAAATGAATTGAAAGAATATTTGAAAGATCATATTAAATATTCTGAGAATTATGATTCTTGTATACAGAAATTGTTCAGATATGTATTTTGTTTGAAACAGATTGTATTCAGAATAGATGATATCTGATGTTAGTATACTAATTGATTTTGAGACAGTTGATATTGTGATCAGTGACTGATCAGATACCGATATCAGAAAGATCAGAAAGTCAGAAATGTCAGAATTGTCAGAGTTTGATATTATATGAGTTGACAGATTATCTGATATGATTGTGTTTTGAACTGCTTGAGAATGATTGCTTCTAGATCAGTATTTTATACAGATTGTATTGTGTGGGGAGCATATTGTATTTGCAGATGATATATAGCAGTGGATCAGAATGGCATGAAGATCTGATTGATTTGTCAGAATTAATAGTATTGTTAGAATTTACAATCCTATATATTTACTAGATTAGTATAGATTATTGTTATTCTGAATCAGTATTGATACAGATTTTATGAATCGTTGAGAGTATATACAGTTCAGCTTGTATCAGAAATTAATTCAAGAATTTCAGCCGTTCAGAAACGTGATCAGAGTGGTCAGAACAGTATTTCGATAATCAGAGCAGAGTATCGGTCAGAAAAAAAACAGATATATGATTTGGTGTTTTGTATTAGACTGGTTGGGTTATGATATCAGAATGTTTCAGAATTGTATAACAGAATTGATATTTATAATCAGAGCCGAATACCAGGTAGGTATTTTTTTTAAATTTTATTATTAACTGATTTGTTTATACCGAATAGTTTGAATCTGAAATTACAAATAATGTCAAAAATGCATTGTAGTGGATTCAGTGTTCATTTTGCTGACTGAGAATGTATGAGATCCGAACAGACAGGTATGATATAGATAGATTAAATCAGTTATAACAGAATTTGTACAGAAATGTTGGCAGAAATTGTACTGATATGTCTGAATCGCTAACAGAGAAGACAGAAAGGGAGAAATCAGAAGAGTTATTACAGACTTAGTATATTTCTGATTCGATATGGGGAGTATATTTCGATGAATTTCGTAATAATATTATCTCAATATTTTCCAGATTGTGATATAATATGATTATGATTGACAGATTGTTCAATCTATATCTATCAGTTTGTACAAGATGATGTACAAACAGAACCAAATGACACAGATTGATGTCAGAACATAGTCAGAGTGACTAGAATGTAGAAGTAGACTATATCAGATTGTGATTTTGATCAAGTTTGCAATTATAGCAGATCATACCATAAGTTATTTTGCAGATTTACAGATTGACAGACAGTCAGAGTGTATTATCCAGATATTGGAAGATATCCAGAGAACTGTAATGCTGGATGTTAGCACTAGATGATATGACATATTGTCAGTGTGTGAATTATTGTATAATTATAACTATCAGATTATCAGATGGGTAATTAGATAGTTACAGATGAGATATTATACAGTGAACCCTACAAAATTCTTTTGAAAAAGAATTAGAAAAGAATGAATACAGATCAGATTTGACAGGTTTATTTGCCAACGTCGGATGATGACGGTTGGTAGGGAAATGATATCCTTGATTTGAGGATAATAGATTGATAATAGCTAATAGTACTGATATGTCATGAGCTATAGATTGGTATATACGGATGTTGTATAGCCAGTACAGCGAGATTGATTCTGTCAAAAGAATTTGGAGAAGTATTATGATGTTATAATTAGTGAATTCTTATTCCAGATTGGAATCGGAGATTTGAGTTTTGATTTAAACTTTACGATACATTTCTTCTAGTATATTTGAACTGATTACTTATGAGTTCGAGGACGAACTCAGATTTAAGAGGGGGAGAAATGTAATGCCCGAGACTTAATTACTGTAATCATACGTTGATTAATTTCATGATTGAGGTTATACGAACTTGAATGAAGAAGTCGGGCATTGTTACAATATAAGCCAAGATGTTCAACCGAACATCTCGAGATGTTCGACCGAACATCTCAAAAGAAATGACCGGCGCACATGCGCAAAGAAACACGCGCATATGCGCGAGGGGTCCAGAAGCCCTCGCGCATATGCGCGAGATAAGGCACGCATATGCGCAACAGTTCCAGAATCTTTGGCGCATATGCGCGCGCGCATATGCGCGAGTGGGTTTTTGGTAAATTCTGGAGAAGCCACGTGTGATTTACATGCAAAGTATATATATTTACGAGACAAACGATTTCTCCTCAGAATGAAGAAAGGGGAATCGAGAAAAGCTTCCGGGAAAAGCTTAGCTTCTTTATATTTTTCAATCTTGATCGTGCCAAATCCGTCCGTTCGATTTTATCCGACTACAGTACTGTGTTTCTAGCAACGCAGGCTACAACTGGACGTAAGTTTTGTTACGTTTGGACAAGATTTGAATTTATGATATTGTCAGAATTGAATATGATTCAGATATAACATTTCTGCTACCGTAGACAGTATAGAATTGAAGTCAGATTAAAGAACAGATTGTTTCTGTAATTGTTATGATTTTTGAAAGATATTGACTGAGATTCTATATCAGAATTGTGTTAGTATTCAGATTATGAATTGAATTGGCAAAGATTATGGGTTCTAGAATTATATTTGTGATGTTCAGAATGACGGGGTTATTCAGATTGTATTGTTATGCCGTCGAAACATCAGTTGATTTAGATTGATCAGATTCAGATATGATTTCGATTAGATTGTGATATTATTGATATGACTCAGAGTGTATCCATTTCAGACATTGATCAGATTGTATACTGGATTGAGTATTGATCAGAACAGATTGTGTATTGAGTTATTTACTGATACGTTGTATTCGATATTGTCATTTCAGATTTGATATGGACAGAGTTGAATACAGGTCATCGTCTTCGTCAGACCGGGACGACAAAGGTATAATTCATGTGATATTCGGGAAGCCACAACTCAAATGAGATCTCATTTTGATTTTCCCAATAAAATCACATACTAGACTGTTATTTATACTTTGAGATGTTTATGCTTTGATTTTAGAATTGTATTCAAGTGTATGAGATTACTGCCATATTCAGATATGAATATGATTGTGCTTTGTTTACAGATTGATATTCATTGCATCTAAGATAGGAGAGTCTCTGACAGTCATTGTCAATTATCTAGATGTTCGGTGTATCTCAGCTTAGGAGCAGCTATGACTCCTTTGTCAGCCGTCGATACAGCTCAGACCGAAGTCTAGGAATAAGACGTACAGTCACCCCAATTGGGAGAGTAGGTGACAGCCATTGACGTCTTATTCACACCGGGATCCCTAGAGTTATAGTTGAGTCGAGTCTAGACATGATTTGACTAGAACTGCATGTGTTTAGAGATGTGGTTTCATAGACTATGAAACCCATGTTTATTGCTTTCAGTATAATAGCATGTTTATATGATTTGATTTAAATTGCATGTCTATCTGAAAGGAGTTGCATGCTTATTATGATTTGATTTCATAGATTATGAAATCTATTACTTTGAATATGTTCATGATAGCATGTTTTATGATTTAGATTATATATATACGTGCTTACCATGTTTTATACTGGGATTTATTCTCACCGGAGTTATCCGGCTGTTGTCTTGTTTTGTATGTGTGCATGGCAACAGGTGGGACTGGATCGGGGTCAAGAGGATGAGGAGAGAAGAAGAGTTAGCGTGGTGATTCCAGACTTATTGTAGACCTGGTTTTCTTACTTGAATTTAGTAACTGAACCTTAGATCTAGTTTGTACAATATTGTACTTTTATACTGAGATGTAGTTGTATAAAGAGATGTATATTATTTAGATTCCATTACCTTCCGCAGATGCATTTTAAAAAGAAAAAATTTTTAGACCCTGTTTATCAGAACTGATAATTAAATCCCAAAAGAAGATTAAGAAGATGATTAGCGTCCGGGTCCCCACAACAGGTGGTATCAGAGCGATTAATCCTTTAGGATGAAATAATCAGAGCGATAGATCCTTTAGATTGAGATAGTCAGAATTGATAGAATCTTTAGATTGAGATAGAAGGGAATGAGCGGGGTAGATTGAATTTTCTTCCTTGCATGTGATTGCTAACATGAGATTTATGTCAATGTTGACTTACATGATGTGTGCTAGCATGAGTTATTGCTTTCTCTATTACATGTTGTTTGTTATCTGAGTTGATTGCAGCATGTAATTATTAAGCCTGGATCAGAACCGAGTCTGAATCAGAGGTATATTATCAGAGGAGGGCTGAGACAGATTGTATAGATTGTGTACTAATCTGTTTGATATTCAGATATACCGCCTCGAAGAATGTCAGAAAAGGGCAGTACTTCGTCTGAACAGAGAGATGTATAAGAAACTCAGTTAGAATAAAAGATGAAAGAATTTGAGTTATTACATCCGCCGGTTCTGAATGGTACCGAGACATCTGAAGATTGTCAGAACTGGTTTGATGTTATAGAAATACTGTTCGATCTACTTGATTGTACAAATGAGCAGAGAGTTAAGATGGTGCCTTACCAGTTACGAGAAGCCGCCAGGAATTGGTGGATTACCAGTAGAAGAATGTGGGAACAGAGAGTTACAGTGATTTCGTGGGAAATATTCAGAACTGAATTCTATCGCAGATTTTTCTCAGCTTCGTACCGAGAGGACAAGAAATTAGAGTTTGAGAATTTGAGCCAAGGGCAGCTGAATATTGACCAATATATTGCTAAATTCTCTACTCTACTGCATTTTTCTCCTCATCTAGCTGGAAATGATGAAGCTATAGTAAATCAATTCATCAGAGGGTTGAATTCAGAGGTAGATGCATTTATGAATCTGCAGCGACCTTACCATTTTGCTAATGTCTTGAGTAGAGCGAAGAGAGCTGAGGCAAGTCTGATTAGACAACTGACGAGGTTGTGTGTGAAACAACCTCAGACACAGCAATCCCCACTTCGATATGATCACGGCATTACGAGTGGGAAGCAAGATTTGCTGAAAACTCGAAAGAAAGCATTCAAGAAGTTGGGAAGTGGTTCCTCGAGCTCCAGTGGTTCTAGCCCGAGTTATACTGGAGTATATTGCCGGACTTGCGGAGGGAGACATCCCACCGAGCAATGCCAGGGAGTGACTGGTAGATGTAATATTTGTGGACAGCCGGGACACTTTGCTAAAGTCTGTCCCCAGAAGCGTTCCCGAAGATTGTAGGGAACAGAGTTCAATTGAAAACACAGATCTAGAATTCACAACAGGTACTATTCTTTATGATTCTATTGCATATGTATTGATATATACTAATACATTTGTTAAGAATATCTTTGACTGAGTTGCATGGAGATATGTTGTATCTGTTGAGTTTGTATATACTGTAGTATTGATGTCCTTGTTTGTTGAGGAAGTGTTGATATCAGAGATTTCTGAATATATTGTATACTACAGTAAGATGAGAATGAAATAGAAATAGCTTATGATGTACTTGTGTTCCTGATTTGAACGCATTATTGATATGTATATGCTGAACAAGTACAGACATATTGTAGAATTTGTTCCAGAAATGGTAAGATTCAGATCAGAGATGACTGATCAGTGGAGATACCACAGTAAGGATTATAGATTTTAATTCCTTTGATATCTGTATTGTATATGACTCGATTAATACAGAAAGGAGCAGATTGCATCCTTATGTATTTAGTAGACCCACTGAAATCGAGCCTAGCATTGGCAGATTTGCCAGTGATATATGAGTTGGCTGATGTTTGCCTAGATAAGATTTCAGAATGGTGTTATATCAGAAAGATAAATTTCAGAATTGAATTGAGATCAGGTATTGTTTGTATAGTAGATTTAGTACAGAATGGTATTGACTATACAGAATGATACAAAATGAATTGAAAGAATATTTGAAAGATCATATTAAATATTCTGAGAATTATGATTCTTGTATACAGAAATTGTTCAGATATGTATTTTGTTTGAAACAGATTGTATTCAGAATAGATGATATCTGATGTTAGTATACTAATTGATTTTGAGACAGTTGATATTGTGATCAGTGACTGATCAGATACCGATATCAGAAAGATCAGAAAGTCAGAAATGTCAGAATTGTCAGAGTTTGATATTATATGAGTTGACAGATTATCTGATATGATTGTGTTTTGAACTGCTTGAGAATGATTGCTTCTAGATCAGTATTTTATACAGATTGTATTGTGTGGGGAGCATATTGTATTTGCAGATGATATATATAGCAGTGGATCAGAATGGCATGAAGATCTGATTGATTTGTCAGAATTGATAGTATTGTTAGAATTTACAATCCTATATATTTACTAGATTAGTATAGATTATTGTTATTCTGAATCAGTATTGATACAGATTTTATGAATCGTTGAGAGTATATACAGTTCAGCTTGTATCAGAAATGAATTCAAGAATTTCAGCCGTTCAGAAACGTGATCAGAGTGGTCAGAACAGTATTTCGATAATCAGAGCAGAGTATCGGTCAGAAAAAAAACAGATATATGATTTGGTGTTTTGTATTAGACTGGTTGGGTTATGATATCAGAATGTTTCAGAATTGTATAACAGAATTGATATTTATAATCAGAGCCGAATACCAGGTAGGTATTTTTTTTAAATTTTATTATTAACTGATTTGTTTATACCGAATAGTTTGAATCTGAAATTACAAATAATGTCAAAAATGCATTGTAGTGGATTCAGTGTTCATTTTGCTGACTGAGAATGTATGAGATCCGAACAGACAGGTATGATATAGATAGATTAAATCAGTTATAACAGAATTTGTACAGAAATGTTGGCAGAAATTGTACTGATATGTCTGAATCGCTAACAGAGAAGACAGAAAGGGAGAAATCAGAAGAGTTATTACAGACTTAGTATATTTCTGATTCGATATGGGGAGTATATTTCGATGAATTTCGTAATAATATTATCTCAATATTTTCCAGATTGTGATATAATATGATTATGATTGACAGATTGTTCAATCTATATCTATCAGTTTGTACAAGATGATGTACAAACAGAACCAAATGACACAGATTGATGTCAGAACATAGTCAGAGTGACTAGAATGTAGAAGTAGACTATATCAGATTGTGATTTTGATCAAGTTTGCAATTATAGCAGATCATACCATAAGTTATTTTGCAGATTTACAGATTGACAGACAGTCAGAGTGTATTATCCAGATATTGGAAGATATCCAGAGAACTGTAATGCTGGATGTTAGCACTAGATGATATGACATATTGTCAGTGTGTGAATTATTGTATAATTATAACTATCAGATTATCAGATGGGTAATTAGATAGTTACAGATGAGATATTATACAGTGAACCCTACAAAATTCTTTTGAAAAAGAATTAGAAAAGAATGAATACAGATCAGATTTGACAGGTTTATTTGCCAACGTCGGATGATGACGGTTGGTAGGGAAATGATATCCTTGATTTGAGGATAATAGATTGATAATAGCTAATAGTACTGATATGTCATGAGCTATAGATTGGTATATACGGATGTTGTATAGCCAGTACAGCGAGATTGATTCTGTCAAAAGAATTTGGAGAAGTATTATGATGTTATAATTAGTGAATTCTTATTCCAGATTGGAATCGGAGATTTGAGTTTTGATTTAAACTTTACGATACATTTCTTCTAGTATATTTGAACTGATTACTTATGAGTTCGAGGACGAACTCAGATTTAAGAGGGGGAGAAATGTAATGCCCGAGACTTAATTACTGTAATCATACGTTGATTAATTTCATGATTGAGGTTATACGAACTTGAATGAAGAAGTCGGGCATTGTTACAATATAAGCCAAGATGTTCAACCGAACATCTCGAGATGTTCGACCGAACATCTCAAAAGAAATGACCGGCGCACATGCGCAAAGAAACACGCGCATATGCGCGAGGGGTCCAGAAGCCCTCGCGCATATGCGCGAGATAAGGCACGCATATGCGCAACAGTTCCAGAATCTTTGGCGCATATGCGCGCGCGCATATGCGCGAGTGGGTTTTTGGTAAATTCTGGAGAAGCCACGTGTGATTTACATGCAAAGTATATATATTTACGAGACAAACGATTTCTCCTCAGAATGAAGAAAGGGGAATCGAGAAAAGCTTCCGGGAAAAGCTTAGCTTCTTTATATTTTTCAATCTTGATCGTGCCAAATCCGTCCGTTCGATTTTATCCGACTACAGTACTGTGTTTCTAGCAACGCAGGCTACAACTGGACGTAAGTTTTGTTACGTTTGGACAAGATTTGAATTTATGATATTGTCAGAATTGAATATGATTCAGATATAACATTTCTGCTACCGTAGACAGTATAGAATTGAAGTCAGATTAAAGAACAGATTGTTTCTGTAATTGTTATGATTTTTGAAAGATATTGACTGAGATTCTATATCAGAATTGTGTTAGTATTCAGATTATGAATTGAATTGGCAAAGATTATGGGTTCTAGAATTATATTTGTGATGTTCAGAATGACGGGGTTATTCAGATTGTATTGTTATGCCGTCGAAACATCAGTTGATTTAGATTGATCAGATTCAGATATGATTTCGATTAGATTGTGATATTATTGATATGACTCAGAGTGTATCCATTTCAGACATTGATCAGATTGTATACTGGATTGAGTATTGATCAGAACAGATTGTGTATTGAGTTATTTACTGATACGTTGTATTCGATATTGTCATTTCAGATTTGATATGAACAGAGTTGAATACAGGTCATCGTCTTCATCAGACCGGGACGACAAAGGTATAATTCATGTGATATTCGGGAAGCCACAACTCAAATGAGATCTCATTTTAGTTTCCCAATAAAATCACATACTAGACTGTTATTTATACTTTGAGATGTTTATGCTTTGATTTTAGAATTGTATTCAAGTGTATGAGATTACTGCCATATTCAGATATGAATATGATTGTGCTTTGTTTTACAGATTGATATTCATTGCATCTAAGATAGGAGAGTCTTTGACAGTCATTGTCAATTATCTAGATGTTCGGTGTATCTCAGCTTAGGAGCAGCTATGACTCCTTTGTCAGCCGTCGATACAGCTCAGACCGAAGTCTAGGAATAAGACGTACAGTCACCCCGATTGGGAGAGTAGGTGACAGCCATTGACGTCTTATTCACACCGGGATCCCTAGAGTTATAGTTGAGTCGAGTCTAGACATGATTTGACTAGAACTGCATGTGTTTAGAGATGTGGTTTCATAGACTATGAAACCCATGTTTATTGCTTTCAGTATAATAGCATGTTTATATGATTTGATTTAAATTGCATGTCTATCTGAAAGGAGTTGCATGCTTATTGTGATTTGATTTCATAGATTATGAAATCTATTACTTTGAATATGTTCATGATAGCATGTTTTATGATTTAGATTATTTATATATGTGCTTACCATGTTTTATACTGGGATTTATTCTCACCGGAGTTATCCGGCTGTTGTCTTGTTTTGTATGTGTGCATGGCAACAGGTGGGACTGGATCGGGGTCAAGAGGATGAGGAGAGAAGAAGAGTTAGCGTGGTGATTCCGGACTTATTGTAGACTTGGTTTTCTTACTTGAATTTAGTAACTGAACCTTAGATCTAGTTTGTACAATATTGTACTTTTATACTGAGATGTAGTTGTATACAGAGATGTATATTATTTAGATTCCATTACCTTCCGCAGATGCATTTTAAAAAGAAAAAATTTTTAGACCCTGTTTATCAGAACTGATAATTAAATCCCAAAAGAAGATTAAAAAGATGATTAGCGTCCGGGTCCCCACACTCTAGCACCGCGGGTGCGGTCTCATCGGCACCGCGGGTGCGGTCTTGACACCGCAGGTGTGGTCTTGTTCATACCGCGAGTGCGGTATCGCAATGTCAAAATTAGGCACCCTACTGGACACGACCGCGGGTGCGGTCCTGTTCTTACCGCGGGTGAGGTCTTGCTTCGTAAAAATGTGCAACTTTCTGTCCATGCTACCGCGGGTGCGGTGTCTTCCCTTACCGCGGGTGCGGTGTGGTTTCGTCCTCACCTTATTCAAAACTCTCATTTCATGTCATGCATTCTCATATATTCCGAATCTCACGTCAATAAAGATTAATAAATCAAATCTCAAACCCTATATCATGCATACTCATATTTTCCGAGTATTTTGTCAATTAAGACTATTAATCTCGAGCCTTACATTTCTCCCCCTCTAATAAATGATTTCGTCCTCGAAATCGCAGACAATCGATTAAAGCATACATGAAGAGTAATATAATCACGACTGAAAAAAAAAATTACTTACATCATGTAAATAACTCGGGATGTTTTTGTCTCATATCTGCTTCTGTCTTCCAAGTCGCTTCTTCGATGCCATGTAGACTCCATTGGACTTTCACTAGCTCGTCCTGAGCTGTTTTTCTTTCCGATCAAGAATCTGTATCGGTTGCTCGACATAACTCAATGTCTGATCCAACTCAGCTTCGTCAGGGTGAATGACATGGGAAATATCCGGCATATATCTACGGAATAATGATACATGAAAGACGTCATGTATCCCAGATAAAGAAGGAGGATGAGCAAGTCGGTATGCTCGATCGCCAATCTTCTCAAGAATCTCGTAAGGACCGATGTATCTCGGAGACAACTTTCCATGCTTGCCAAATCTGAAAACGCCTCTGAAAGGGGAAATCTTTAGAAACACTCTGTCTCCTGCTTCAAATACCAACGGTCTACGTCTGATATTGGCGTATTTGGCTTGCCTATCCTGTGCCGTCTTCATTCTTTTCTGAATAATCTTTACATTTTCAATCATTTCACGTATCATATCAGGCCCAAGTTCTGGTACCTCAGATACATCATCCCAGTACAACGGAGATCTGCACTTCTTGCCATATAAAGCTTCAAACGATGCCAACTCGATACTTGTCTGATAGCTGTTGTTGTATTAGAGTTCGCAGAGAGGTAAGGAATCCTGCCAACTAGTGCCAAAATCTAGCAGCTCTCAACATATCCTCTAAAGTCTGGATAGTCCGCTCTGACTGTCCGTCTGTCTGAGGATCATAAGCAGTACTCAAGTGTAAAGTTGTACCTAGAGCCTGCTGCAAACTGTGCCAAAAGTGCGAAGTGAATCGTGAATCACGATCTGATACGATAGACTTCGGCACACCATGCAATCTGACTACCTCTCTGACATACAAATCTGCCATTTGATCATGTCGGTAGGTCATTCTGTATGGAATAAAACACGCTGATTTGGTCAGTCGATCAATGACGACCCAAATCGCATCACAGCCACGGGAAGAACGAGGTAACTTCGTCACGAAATCCATGGAAATGTGATCCCATTTCCATTCTGGAATAGACAAACTCTGAAGTAAACCTCCGGGCTTCTTTCTCTCGGCCTTCACCTGTTGGCAATTCAAACACCTAGACACAAATTCTGCAATACCTGACTTCATCTGTTTCCACCAGAACTGTGTCTTCAGGTCGTTATACATTTTACGGCCTCCAGGATGAATGCTAAACCGACTACAGTGCGCTTCTGACATGATCTGTTGTTTCAAATCTGAAACATCTGGCACTACAAGACGGTTATTCACGTATAGCACATGATCACGTACCTGGTACTCGGAAATATGCCCTGATCTGACCATATCAATCGGTCTATGGACATTCGGATCACCTCTTTGTGCTTCTTTGATTCTCATAATCAAATCTGGCTCAATTTGAATCGAAGAAAGTAGCAATGGTCTACTACCTATATCAAATGCTAATCCAGACAAACATCAATCTTCAACTAAATTCGAAACACCTATTGTCGATAAGGATAAAGCACAAACCTTTCGACTCAAGGCGTCTGCTGCCGCATTTGACTTTCCTGGATAGTATTTGATTTCGCAATCAAAGTCTTTCAACAAATCGAGCCATCTACGCTGCCTCATGTTCAATTCTGACTGAGAGAATAGGTATTTCAAGCTCTTGTGATCGGAATAAATTTCAAATTTCTCGCCATACAGATAATGACGCCAAATCTTCAGTGCAAATACAATAGCCTCCAATTCAAGATCATGAATTGGGTATCGAGTCTCGTGTGGCTTCAGCTGTCTAGAGGCATATGCGATCACATGTCCTTGCTGCATAAGAACACACCCCAGCCCTCTGTGAGATGCATCACAATATACAACGAACTCACCCGTACCTGAAGGAATCATCAAGATAGGTGCACTGGTCAGCCTCTTATATTCAATCTAAGAAGCTAGATTCACAATCTTCTGACCACACAAATGGCGTATTCTTCTGTGTCAACTGGGTAATAGGCTTCGCAATACTGGAGAAATCTCTGATGAATCGTCTATAGTACCTTGCTAGACCCATGAAACTGCGTATCTCTGGCACGGAAGTCGGTCTCGGCCAGCTAATAACAGCTTCAACTTTACTCGGATCAACAGAAATACCATCTCCAGATATGATATGACCCAAGAAGACAACCTGTCTCAGCCAAAACTCACATTTGGACAGTTTAGCATATAATCTGTCATTTCTCAGTGTTTGCAACACAATTCTCAAATGATTGGCATGCTCATTCAGATTCTTTGAGTATACCAAAATATCATCAATAAAAACAATCACAAACTCATCCAAATACTTCTGAAAGATGCGGTTCATCAAACTCATAAACACCGCTGGATCATTCGTTAAACCAAAAGGCATGACAACAAACTCATAATGTCCATACCTGGTTCGGAATGCTGTCTTCGGTATAACAACATCTCGAACTCTGAGTTGATGATATCCCGATCGCAAGTCAATCTTGGAATAAATAGATGATCCCTGCAACTGATCAAATAAGTCGTCTATTCTAGGCAAAGGATATTTGTTCTTTATCGTTGCCTTGTTCAGTTGCATGTAATCTATACACAATCTCATAGAGCCGTCTTTCTTCCGCACAAATAGCACCGGAGCACCCCAAGGAGACACACTCGGTCTAATGTATCCCTTGGCCAGAAGATCTTCTAACTGTGCTTTCAATTATTTCAACTCTATCGGTGCCATTCGATAAGGAGCTCTCGAAATAGGGACGGTACCTGGAATCAAATCAATGCTAAAATCTATTTCTCGAGCTGGAGGTAACCCTGGAATCTCGTCAGGAAATACATCAGCAAATTCTCGTACTACGGGGAAATCTGCCAATACCGGGCTAGATTTCTGTAGATCTACCGCATAAACAAGGAACCCTTCTGCTCCTTTCTACAACAATCTACTCATAGTCAGAGCAGACACCAAGGGAATCCGAGATCTGGAACCCTTACCATAGAATTTCCACTCCTCTGTCATCTCAGGTCTGAATCTGACAATCTTGTGGAAACAGTCTAAGGTAGCTCTGTACTTAGTCAACATGTCAATTCCGACAATGCAATCAAAATCAGATAAACCAAGTACAACACAGTCCAAATCAATTTCATGCCCCTCAAACTGTAATATGCAATGTCTTACTGAAGTCACAGATATCAACCCACTTCCCAACGGAGAAGAAATAGATACTACAGTAGACATTGACTCGACAGGCAAGGAATGCAACAATGCAAAACGTTCGGATATAAATGTATGTGATGCACCTGTATCTATCAACACATATGCAGGATAACCGCAAAGAAAACAGTTACCTGCAATCACGTCATCTGGCGCATCTTGTGCCTGCTCCTCTGTCAATGCAAACACCTGAGCCTGTTGTCTGGGAGGTTGGCTCATCGTCTGGCCGCTTCTGGCTCTAGGCTGTGTCTGTGGGGGCGTGGGCTAGAAGGAATGGACAGATGAAGCTTGCCTCTCTGGCTGAGCTACTGAAGCTGATGACCCTGCACTCTGAAATCTCTGGGCACCTTTTTGGGGACAAACTCTGGCGAAGTGTTCCGGCTGCCTGCAATAGTTACATCTGTCCATCGCTCCCTGGCACTGCTCAGTGGCATGCCTACCACCACACGAACTGCAATAAACACCACTGTACTCTGAACTCTGACCCTGACCTCTCTGTCGGGATCCGCTGGAGCTCGACGAACTGCTCCCAGCTCTCTTAACTTGTTTACCCTTAAGTTTCAAAAACTCCTTCTTGCCACTCCCGCTTCCACTATCATAACGCGGAGGAGGTGGTGGAAACTGTGCGGCAGACGGTGGCGTCGGTCTCTGACCCTGAATACTGTAGGAAGCTCCTCGCTGTCTGATCAAACCAGCCTCTGCTCCCTTTGCTCGGTTCAGCGCCTAAGAGAAGGTATTAGGTTGCCCCGTATTCACTAAGGTGAAAATATCCGGATTCAATTGATCAGCAACTGCCTCGTCATTCCCTGCTACATGTGGTGCAAATCGAAGCAAGGACGAGAATTTGGCGACATACTCCTCTATATTCCACTGGCCCTGTCTCAAATTAGCGAACTCCGTCCCTTTGTCTTTTCGGTATGAAACTTGAAAGAAACGTTGGTAAAATTCATCTTTAAAGACTTTCCAAGTAATATCAATACCTCAATGCTCTAGGGCTCGTTTCGCCGTTAGCCACCAACTCTTGGCCACTTCTTGCAATTGATGACCAATCAGCTTTACTCTCCGTTCGTCTGAATAGGCAAGTGATTTGAACAGCATCTCTATGTCATCCAGCCAACTCTCGCAATCAGCTGCATTCTCAGTTCCTTTCAGAGTCAGGGGTCGGAACGACTGAAACCGCTTCAACAAAGTCTCCATTGGTGTAGCGGTCACGTCCATCTGAGTACCTGACGTACTCCCCTGTTCTGGCACTTGTCCGGCAGCTGGTTGTGGTACTCTTCTAGGCGGCATATCTAATAATCAAACAGATTAGTATACAATCTATACCATCTGTCTCAGTCCTCCTCTGATCATATACCTCTGATCGAGAATCGGTTCTGATTCAGGCTTAACAATTATATGCTGTAAATCAAATCAGATAATACAACAACACATAATAGGGAAAGCAATAAATCATGCTAGCACATCAAAATCAAGGAAGATGACTCGATCTACCCCGCTCATTTTACTCTATCTCAGTCTACAGAACCTACGGCTCTAATACCACCTGTTGTGGGGACCCGGGCTCTAACTCAGTTCTTTTTGGGATTAAATGGATCTGTGAGAAAATGTGGGTCAAATTTTTGCTTTTTAACATTAAATCAAATGTCATTATTAAGCATAATCTTTCTTTATTAATTTACATCATACATAATGTACAAACATGATAAACGTGTCTCGTCTTAATACATCAATCCAACTAGTGTATAGTTTAATACAAACCATAAATACAAATGTTACAAGTCTAGTAAGAGCCACTAGTCATCATCTGCGCCCGTAGTCACCACGCTATCTCGTACTCATCTCTGTCGTGACCCAGATCCTGCCCCACCTGTTGTTATGCACACATACAGACATAACAACAGCCGGAAACTCCGGTGAGAACACATCCCAGTATAAAACATGTATACATGCATATGCATAATAAAATCATAAAATACAATATCATGCATGTGATCTACATCATATGTTCCATAGTCTATGAAACCAGCATATGTGAGCATGCAATGCAAATCAACTCATGTCTTGACTCTACTCTAGGGATCCCGGGGTGAATAAGACGTCACTGTCTGTTACATACCCTCCCAATCGGGGTAACTGTACGTCTTATTCCTAGACTTCGGTCGTGTCTGTATCGAATGTCTACAATCGGAGGAAGTCTGCTCCTATGCGTCGATACACCGAACGTCTAGTTTTGACAACTCTGTCAATGACTCTCCTATCTCAATGCTTGAATATAAATCTATAGACACAGCATTATCATATCAGGAGATTTCAATATAATCTATAAACAACTCAAAACATATCAAAAACATAAACAATAAATCTAGTATGTGATTTGGTTGGGAAACTCTAATCAAATCTGATTCGAGTCGTGTCTTCCCTACAATCACATGAATTATACCTTCTTGTAGTACAATCTATCGTAGTCGAAGTCTCGATATCAAAATCGTCAATACAATCTGAAATGGCAATCACCAATGAACATTCTATCAATCACTCAATCAACTCAATACCTATAGAACTTGATATTCAATCTGAATAACATTCGACGGCATATTGGCGTAATTTCTCGATACCGGTACTCCACCAATAATCAGTACATAATCCACAAGTCATAACATCAACAACCACAATCATAATTTCCCAAAATCTGCATGTATACAACTCAAAACATGCTGGAATCTCATAACAATAGCATAACACATCCGATTATCAATCCGTTTATGATTCTACAACTTTTATAATCTCAAGAACATATTCTAGAACTCAAATCATAATTCCTCTCATATCTGAATTTCGAAACATGTTGAAAATGAATCATACTTACATCCTTTCGAAGCCGGTGATGAGAGAAACACGAATCTTAACTCGGAATATAATTCGGATGGCTAAATCTTGCACAATCTGGCTTCAAAGTGCAAAAGTCCTTTCTTTTCTCTTGGAATAGCTCTCGGTTCTCTCCTGCAATTCTGAAGAAAGAGTGATTCAGCTCACTTCTATATATACCCATGCCATGTGTCAACTTGAGAAGCAAAGGTGGATTTCTCGCATACAGCACCGCGGGTGCGCTCATGCTTCGGCATGGTTTTTATTTTCTAAAATCATCGACCGCGGGTGCGGTCTAATCAGCACCAGCGGGTGCGGTCTTGACACCGCAGGTGCGGTCTTGTTCTTACCGCGGGTGCGGTATCGCAATGTCAAAATTAGGCACCCTACTGGACATCGACCGCGGGTGCGGTCCTGTTCTTACCGCGGGTGCGGTCTTGCTTCGTAAAAATGTGCAACTTTCTGTCCATGCTACTGCGGGTGCGGTGTCTTCCCTTACCGCGGGTGCGGTGTGGTTTCGTCCTCACCTTATTCAAAACTCTCATTTCATGTCATGCATTCTCATATATTCCGAATCTCACGTCAATAAAGATTAATAAATCAAATCTCAAACCCTATATCATGCATACTCATATTTTCCGAGTATTTTGTCAATGAAGACTATTAATCTCGAGCCTTACAATATCCAACTAAATTGAAAGATGAATCTTTAGAATACCATAATCAAACATTCTGTGTGCCCTTAAGATATTTCAAAATACGCTTGGCAACAATAAAATGTGATTGCTTAGGATTTGCTTGAAATCTAGCACACATGCATACAGCAAATACAATATAAGGACGACTAGCAGTTAGGTACAATAATGAACCTATTAAACCTCTATAAAGTGTCGTCTCAACTGATATTCCCCCTTGATCAGTGTCTAATTTAACTGATGAGCTCATGGGAGTGCTTTCAGATGAACATGATTCCATACCAAATTTCTTCAGCAATTCCTTAGTGTATTTAGTTTGACTGATAAAATTTCCTGAATTCAGTTGCTTCACTTGTAAACCAAGGAAGAATGTCAGTTCACCCATCATGCTCATTTCGAACTTATCCTGCATTAACTTAGCAAACTTCTCGCATAATTTGGGGTTAGTTGACCCAAAAATAATGTCATCAACATAAATTTGAACGAGTAGAATATGATCAATCTTGGAAAATTTGAACAAGGTCTTATCAACTGATCCAACAGAAAAATCGTGATCAGTTAGAAATTTTGAAAGAGTTTCGTACCAAGCTCTTGGATCTTGCTTAAGACCATATAAGGGTTTGTTCAAATGATATACATGATCAGGAAGGTGATGATTGATAAAACCTGGAGGTTGTTCAACGTAAACTTCTTCCTGCAACTGGCCATTCAGAAATGCACTCTTCACATCCATTTATTAGACTTTGAAGTTTTTGAATGAAGCATAGGCGAGGAATATCCTGATTGCCTCCACTCTTACAACTGGTGCATATATCTCATCATAATCAATTCCTTCTTCATGCCTATAGCCTTGTGCTACTAGCCTTGCTTTGTTACGTACAACTGAACCATCTTCGTTCAGTTTGTTCCTGTACACCCATTTTGTACCTATAACAGTTTTCGAAATTGGTCTTGGAACTAAGTTCCAGACATTGTTATGGATAAACTGATTTAGCTCTTCTTGCATTGCATTTATCCAGTTTGGATCAGCAAGAGCTTCATCAGTCTTCTTGGGTTCTAGTTGTGATACGAAAGCTGAATGAATAAATAGATTGAGCATCTGATTTCTTGTTCTTACTGGATCAGATGGTTTACCTATTACCAACTCTGGAAGATGTGATTTCTTCCATCTGAGTTCAGCATTTATTGCTTCTGCATCAGCAACTGCTTATGTGGGTAACTGAACATCTTCAATTTCAGTTGGAGCAGTTTCAGTTGGTAACTGAATGTCATTTGGTTGCTCCTATTAACTGATCATTAGGAACAGCTTCTGGTTCTTCTGGTTGATCCAATACTTCTGGTTCGGGTGTTTGGAGGTTGCTTTGATTGATATGGATGTCTTCTTCATCATCATCATCCAAGCTTATATCTGTAAATCTATCAGCTAGCTCAACTTGATCAGTTGGCTTATCAGTTAGTACAGTTTCATCAAAAACAACATGAATAGATTCCTCAACATTTAAAGTATTTTTGTTGAAGACTCTATACGCTTTACTCACTAAAGAATAACCAAGAAATATTCCCTCTGCAGATTTAGCATAAAAGGCTTTTAAATGAGTTTTACCATTGACAAGTATAAAACATCTGCAGCCGAATATTTTGAAGTAGGAAACCACACTTTTACTTCCATGCCAGATCTCATAAGGTCTTTTCATATGATTCTTATTAATCATTGATCTGTTTTGAGTGTAACACGCAGTGTTCACTGCTTATGCCCAAAACCTTTGAGAGATACCAGAATCAGCAAGCATTGTTCTAGCAGCCTCTTTAAGGGTCCGATTTCTCCTTTCAGCTACACCATTTTGCTGAGGAGTTCTAGCTGTTGAGAGATCATGCTTAATTCCGGCATTCTCTAAATAATTTGAAAGAATTTGATTGATAAACTCAGTTCCTCGATCAGATCTGATTCTATCAATTCCAACTGATTTTTCATTTAATAATCTTTTGAAAAGCTTAATCAGTTGAGCAGCAGTTTGGTCTTTGGACTTGAGAAATATGAACCAAGTGAATCTTGAAAAATCATCTACAACCACCAAGGTGTATTTCATTCCCCCTAAGCTCATGACTGGTATTGGACCAAATAGATCCATATGTAGCAGCTCTAAGCATCAGGAAGAAGATTTACGACCCTTGTTCTTAAAAGAAGATTTAATTTGTTTACCAAACTGACATGCTGAGCAAATTTTGTCTTTGATAAAATCCATTCTAGGCAGTCCAGTAACAAGATCGTGGTTACTCAAATATACAATAGACTTGAAATTCAGGTGGTTTAATCTCTTATGCCACAACCAGTTTTTAGAATATTTTGAGGCAATAAAACATACCGGTGCATAAGGTTGATCATTCCAACTGACTTTGTAAGTGATTCCACACCTTTTGCCAGTTAGGATGATCTCTTCAATTGAGTTTTTGACTGAACAAGAATGTTTGTCAAACTGAACTGAGAATCCATTATCGCATAATTGACTGATACTGATCAGATTATACTTCAGATTCTCAACTAATAATACATCATTAATGGTGAAGTTACCATGGATAAGCTTACCCTTACCCACAGTTTTACCTTTAAAATTATCTCCAAAACTGATGTTTCGTCCAGTGTATTTGACCAGTGGAGATAATAAATTTGAATCTCTTGTCATGTGGCGTGAACATCCACTATCCAAGTACCATATAGATTCAAGGCTTGTACCTGTTACCTGCAATCACACACAAGATAAGATTCTGGTACCCCTTTTTCTATTTGGGTCCAAAGTTGATTAGTCCTTTAGGAATCCAGACTTGGATCAGTCTAACTGATCGTCCAGTTGTTGTATTCCAGATGGTCTTTCCCTGTTTGTGTGTGCTTGATATATGGTGTGCAGGAGATACAACATGTGATTTGCCCTTTTTCAACTGATTGTTCAGCCAGTATCTTTTCTGAACTGGCTTACTGTTGTAGTAATTTGAGTAGCCATTTGAGTAATTTTTGCTGAAAGTTTTTGGTTGGTGACTTCGAGAGTCAGTCACAACATTTGGGCTATAAGCAATTCCACATCTTTTGCCCTTGTTCATACTTTGAGTTGGCTGTTCAATCAGTTTACTCGGCTCAACTTGTTCTTGTACCATAACTGATTTTACAAAGTGAATGTATTTCCCTTTGTTTATATTCAGTTTTGGCTGAGTATCTTTGGAAGACGAATCATATTTACTACAGAATCCTAAACCAGTTTTATCAGTAACTGATTTCTGAGAATTCTGTATATCAGTTAAAGCACCAGACGATTTGTTCCAAGCCTGAATAAGCTCAGTGTGCTTTGAATTTTCAAGCAACAACTTTTGAATCATTAATTGATCCCTGCTTCTTTCATTTCTGAGCTCAGAAATTTCCCTTTTCAGCCTCAACATATCAACTGATTCATCAGTTTTCGTTTTATCGTCTTTGGGATCATTTTGCTTTGCTCTGGCTTTTTCAAACGATAAAGCAAGCTTTTGATACTCATTAACCATGTCATGCAATGTCGAAATAAGTTCTTCTCTGGTAAAATCAGTTGAACTAAAATCAAATACCTGTTGACTGCTGGACTCTAGTTCTGTATCAGCAGCCATCAGACATTTACTTCTTCTTCATTGTCACTAGAAATGCATGAAGTTTCTGGTTCTGATTCCTCGCTGTCAGTGTCTGCCCATTTGGCTTTGCTATCTTCAGCTAGGAGTACTTCATGTTTCTTTCTGTAAGCCTTCTTGTCGTCCTTAGATCTCCTCTTGTGCTCATACACCTTCTTCTTTCTTTCAGTTGAAACTTGACTGTCTTTCTTAGGTTTGGGACAGTCAGCAATATAATGACCTGGTTTGCCATAGTTGTAGCATGCATTTGATTCTTCTCTGGAGTTGTTTCTTTGATATTGTTTCTGAAAATTCCCTTGATTCTTCCTCATGAATCTTCCAAACTTCTTAATGAACAATGACATGGCATCATTGCTTAGTTGATCAGCAGCTTTCTCAACTAAACCAGTTGGTTCTGTTCTTACAGCAGTTAAGGCGGTAGTAGCTGCTGGAGTAGATGATTCTCCTTCTCGATTTATGTAGTTCAAACTCGTATGCCTTCAAGTCAGCGAATAGGTCATGGAGTTCAACTTTGTTCAGATCTTTAGACTCCCTCATTGCCATGGTTTTCACATCCCATTCCTTGGGAAGACCTCTGATTATCTTCAATGCAACTTCTTTGTTTGAATACACCTTTCCAAGTACATTTAGTTCGTTGATGATGCAGCTGGTTCTTTCATCATATTCATGCATTTTTTCTCCAACTTTCATTCTGATGTTGTCGAACTTCTGCACAGCAACAGAAAGTTTGTTTTCTTTGGTTTGTTCGTTGCCTTCGCAAAGCTGAATTAACTTCTCCCAAATTTCTTTGGCTGTCTTGCACATCTTGATTTTACTGAACGTTACTTTTTCCAGTGTTTTGTACAATATATCCTTTGCTACATTATCTAGATTTGGTTTCCTCTTGTCCTCAGTAGTCCACTCATCTCTAGGCTTTTCAATTCTATGCGGTGCCCCATCTATGATTGCAACTGCTGTATTGGCTTTCAAAATCTTCATGGGTCCGTCACTTATACCGTACCACATGTCATCATCTTGTGCAGCTAGATGAGCCTGCATCTTGATCTTCCAATCGTCAAAGTCTTCTGTTGAGAACATAGGAATCTTGTTGAATGAAGACATAGTGAACAATTTAAGTATAGATAATATTTGATAGGATATAACTCGCTATGATACAACTTGATAGGATCGGTTAATCGAATAAAGAGTGTTTAGAAGGGGGGCTGAATAAACACTACTCGAATTTAAAATATTCTTCGACAATATAAATTCAGTTTTGTTACAAACTGAATCTGAATATCCCGTCGGTCAATAACAATTAGTTAAACTGAATAAAACAGTTGCGGAAAACTAATTGACTGAAAGATAGAGTATCTAACTGAAAATGGTAACTAAAGTAATGACACAGTATGTTTCTGGATGTTCGGAGAATTGAATAACTCT